>NW_024609710.1:210000-332205 GCF_018296145.1 Oncorhynchus tshawytscha
TGTCTCCATATTTGTTTATTGTCAGATACCAGACTTGCTTTGAAAACAACTGTCATGTCCGAACAAGAGAACACATTGTTTTCAATCTACTACATCTAGACCAGCATGCGGCCGCAGAACAATTCCAAATATGCTCCTCAAAAGTAGTGATACTATGCATTATTGTCAGGCTTGTGTCACTCCATTTCAATATAAGGTCTGTTATAATACAATTCTCTGTTGATGCTTGTTTTTTCACTAGTCTGTCTTAGAGAAGAGATTGCAACTTTGCTGCCTGCAGAGGCTCAGTGGCTGGATCCTGGCTTGACTGACAGGTTGGAGAATCAGATATATGTATTTGGGGCGTCTGTCAAATTACGTTGTGCTCATTTCGCTCCAGTCCATTCATATGAGTCCAATGTTGGAGTTAGAAAGCAATTGAACTGTGTCGGAGGAGAGTGGGAACACAAAACTTCACATTTTAGAGTGGCCATTTATTTTCCCCAGCACAAGGTGCACCTGTGTAATGGTCATGCTCTTTAATCAGCTTATTGATATGCCACACCTGTCAGGTGGATGGATTATCTTGGCAAAGGAGAAATGCTCACTAACTTTGATATAAACACATTTGTGCACAAATTGAGATAAATCCATTTTTTGTGCAAACGGAACATTTCTGGGAACTTTTATTTCAGCTCATGAAACATGGGACCAATAATTTACATGTTGCGTTTATATTTTTTGCTCAGTGTAGAACCCTCTCTGAAGGGTTCCACCAGCCTTATTAGCCTTAGAAATGTTATTATTTATGACAAAACATTCCATATATCACAAGGCCTTTCTTTGAGGGCCTAGTTATACCCTAACAAGGAGGTGTTGGGAATCTCCTGTTTTTGGAACATTTTTTTCTCAGAGTGTAGCCTACATTATACACTGAGTGTATGAAACATTATGAACACCCACTCTTTCCATGACAGACTGACCAGGTGAATCCAGGTGAAAGATATGATCCCTTATTGATGTCACCTGTTAAATTAACTTCCATCAGTGTAGATGAAGGGGGGAGACAGGTTAAAGAATGATTTTTAAGCCTTGAGACAATTGAGACACGGATTGTGTATATGTGCCATTCAGAGGGTGAATGGGCAAGACACAAGATTTAAGTGCCTTTGAACAGGGTATGGTAGTAGGTGCCAGGAGCACCGGTTTGTGTCAAGAACTGCAACGCAGTACTTGGGAGTATGGCAGATGGTATACTGTCCTTCTCTCAGCACATATCAAAGCTGCAATCTCAGGTTAAATCTAGATTTGGTTTCCTCTTTCGTAATCACACCTCTTTCACCCCAGCTGCCAAACTATCCCTGATTCAGATAACCATCCTACCCATGCTAGATTACAGAGACGTACTTTATAGATCGGCAGGTAAGGGTGCTCTCGAGCGGCTAGATGTATTTTACCATTCGGCCATCATATTTGCCACAAATGCTCTTTATAGGACACATCACTGCACTCTATACTCCTCTGTAAACTGGTCATCTCTGTATACCCGCTGCAAGACCCACTGGTTGATGCTTATTTATAAAACCCTCTTAGGCCTCACACCCCCTATCTGAGATGTCTACTGCAGCCCTAATCCTCCACATACAACACCCAACACCCAATTAAAGGTCCCCAAAGCACACACATCCCGGGGTCGCTCCTCTTTTCAGTTCGCTGCAGCTAGCGACTTTAACGAGTTGCAACAAACACTCAAACTGGACAGTTTTATCTCCATCTCTTCATTCAAAGATTCAATCATGAACACTCTTAATGACAGTTGTGATACTTAATTATACTTGTGATGTGTTGTCTCTACCTTCTAGCCCTTTGTGCTGTTGTCTGTGCCCAATAATGTTTGTACCATGTTTTGTGCTCCTACCATGTTGTGCTGCCGCCATGTTGTGTTGCTACCATGTTGTTGTCATGTTGTGTTGCGACAATGCTGTGTTGTCATGTGTTGCTGCTTTGCTATGTTGTTGTCTTAGGTCTCTCTTTATGTAGTGTTGTCTTATGTCTCTCTTTATGTCGTGTTGTCTTAGGTCTCTCTTTATGTTGTGTTGTCTTAGGTCTCTCTTTATGTAGTGTTGTCTTAGGTCTCTCTTTATGTAGTGTTGTCTTATGTCTCTCTTTATGTCGTGTTGTCTTAGGTCTCTCTTTATGTAGTGTTGTCTTATGTCTCTCTTTATGTTGTGTTGTCTTAGGTCTCTCTTTATGTAGTGTTGTCTTAGGTCTCTCTTTATGTCGTGTTGTCTTAGGTCTCTCTTTATGTCGTGTTGTCTTAGGTCTCTCTTTATGTAGTGTTGTCTTAGGTCTCTCTTTATGTAGTGTTGTCTTATGTCTCTCTTTATGTCGTGTTGTCTTAGGTCTCTCTTTATGTAGTGTTGTCTTAGGTCTCTCTTTATGTAGTGTTGTCTTAGGTCTCTCTTTATGTCGTGTTGTCTTAGGTCTCTCTTTATGTAGTGTTGTCTTAGGTCTCTCTTTATGTAGTGTTGTCTTAGGTCTCTCTTTATGCAGTGTTGTCTTAGGTCTCTCTATGTAGTGTTGTCTTAGGTCTCTCTTTATGTAGTGTTGTCTTAGGTCTCTCTTTATGCAGTGTTGTCTTAGGTCTCTCTATGTAGTGTTGTCTTAGGTCTCTCTTTATGTAGTGTTGTCTTAGGTCTCTCTTTATGTAGTGTTGTCTTAGGTCTCTCTTTATGCAGTGTTGTCTTAGGTCTCTCTATGTAGTGTTGTCTTAGGTCTCTCTTTATGTAGTGTTGTCTTAGGTCTCTCTATGTAGTGTTGTCTTAGGTTTCTCTTTATGTAGTGTTGTCTTAGGTCTCTCTTTGTGTAGTGTTGTCTTAGGTCTCTCTTTATGTAGTGTTGTCTTAGGTCTCTCTTTATGTAGTGTTGTCTTAGGTCTCTCTTCATGTAGTGTTGTCTTAGGTCTCTCTTTATGTAGTGTTGTCTTAGGTCTCTCTTTATGTAGTGTTGGTTTAGGTCTCTCTTTATGTAGTGTTGTGTCTCTCTTGTCGTGATGTGTGTTTTGTCTTATATTTCTATCTTTATTCCCAGCTCCGTCCAGGCCCTGATGAATTGAGGCTGTTCTAAAGGACAAAAGGGGGTGGAACTCAATATTCCTAATGTTTTGTGCCTAATGTTGTGTATACTTTCCCCCACCTGGTTGCAGGGCCAGTGAAAAGCAAGATCGCTGCTGGTTGTGCTCTCCTCTCTTTTGAGTGGGCAGAAAGCGTATGCTTCTGGTTTTCAGGGATACAGTATTTTCAACCTAACTTCCGTTTCCCCTGAAAAACGGATGTGGGGACTCCGCTCATGAGTCTTTTTAGGCCTGCCATGTTAGGTTAGTTGTGCTCAAAGCCATGTGTTTAGATATATATATATACAAGGCTCTGATTGTGCTGAATTGTGTCACACCCAAAACACTCAAAAAACACTTTGTGACAGTCTTAAAAACCCATCTAATTTCCATTTGACCGCAAACACAAATTCATATATAGTTCAAACCCAACTCATTGAGCAAATGCATTTAATTTCAATTCAATTGTGATTAATTGTACCTAAAGAGGGGCTTGAGGGGCAGGAACACAGAACAGAAAAAAAACAAGGCAGTGTGGAGTGTATGGCCAGACACTGACAGTCAGGTAATGGGCTCTGATGCTCTGATCAGCTGTGTCACTCCCAGTCTTTCACTAGATGGAGGGAATCACTCCTCTGATTGAAGAGGAAGTAGGGTCTTGACTACTGATGCTTAATGGCCTTCCTGGAGTGGCATCCCACGCTGCTAGCTACGGCTATAGCCACACCACAAATTGTTAACGATGTGGGCAGTTACTGTGATTTCTTTGTATTGCATTCCAATTGTACATTGTATAAAGTGTACGACGGAAACAGGATCTGAAACATCCCATTACAAGGATGTATTTTATGTTTTGTTCCATTGTTTGTTTAAAGCTCATTCTGTTTCAGTGGGTACACTTTTTATTTGTATTTTAGTGGTTTATCAGACAGTCTTACCCAGAGCTACTCACTGTAGTGATATACTTAGGCTCTAGTGTAATTAAGTTGTATACCCATGTGTATACATTTTATTTTAATAAATACTTGGTGGGCTATGATGGTCCGATCCAACCCGGTACAACCCCGGCGTGTGAGCTGGAACATTCCAACAACCCCAAAACGCCTCTGCTTTTTCTGAGGCAAACATGTCCAGCAACATTCAGGTTTTTCTCTCCCTCTTTCTCACTCATAGTCCCCAATAATCTCCCTTTATGAGCACAGAGATAATTGATTTCATTAAATGAAACATAAGCTAATATTCCATCACTGTAAGCCCCTGACCTTTGGAGTGTGAAACACTTAGCTCTGTTAACTCCGTTGCCATTAAAGAGGCAACGTTCTCTTCGGAGGCAGCCAGCCTTCTGCCACAAAGAAATAATGGGTTATCTGCTTAGCCGGCTAAATGAAGTGTTAAATCAAATGGCACATGATTTGTTTTCCATACCTGCAGCTATTCTTTAAAGGTCGAATGCAGCTGTTTTCACACTATTCAATATCAATTATAAACTGGGTGGGTCAAGCCCTGAATGCTGATTAGCTGAAAGCCGTGGTAAACGAGACCGAATACCACAGGTATGACAAAACAGTACCTTTTAATGCTCTAATTACTTAAGCAGATTGTAATAGCAATAAGGCACCTCAGGGGTTTGTGGCCAATATAGGGAAAGGGGGATACCTAGTCAGTTGTACAGCTGAATGCATTCAACTGAAGTGTGTCTTTTGAATTTACCCCAACCCCTCTGAATCAGAGAGGTGTGGGGGTCTGCCTTCATCGACATCTATGTCATCGGCGCCTGGGGAACAGTGGGTTAACTGCCTTGCTCAGGGGCAAAACAACAGATTTTTACATTGTCAGCTTGGAGATCCAGCAACCGAAATGCTCCTACCCGCCAGGCTACCTGCCGCCCAATGGCTAAGGGCTGTATCCAGGCACTCTGCATTGTTTCGTGCAGAAGATTAGCCCTTAGCCGTGGTATATTGGTCACATAACAGACCCCCTCGTGCCTTGAGTAATTATACCACAGAATTGTTGAGTGCTAGTTTCTGATTGGCTAGAAGGGCATTCTAGAATGGGCATAAAAACCATATAAGGGGACAGTTGGAAAATATATTGGGACCCCTTGAAATCATGACGCAATAAGCACCTACACATCAAATCAAATCAAATTTATTTATATAGCCCTTCGTACATCAGCTGATATCTCAAAGTGCTGTACAGAAACCCAGCCTAAAACCCCAAACAGCAAGCAATGCAGGTGTAGAAGCACGGTGGCTAGGAAAAACTCCCTAGAAAGGCCAAAACCTAGGAAGAAATCTAGAGAGGAACCAGGCTATGTGGGGTGGCCAGTCCTCTTCTGGCTGTGCCGGGTGGAGATTATAACAGAACATGGCCAAGATGTTCAAATGTTCATAAATGACCAGCATGGTCGAATAATAATAAGGCAGAACAGTTGAAACTGGAGCAGCAGCACAGTCAGGTGGAAGTTGAAACCGGTAGCAGCAGCATGGCCAGGTGGACTAGGGACAGCAAGGAGTCATCATGTCAGGTAGTCCTGGGGCATGGTCCTAGGGCTCAGGTCAGTTGAAACTGGAACAGCAGCATGGCCAGGTGGACTGGGGACAGCAAGGAGTCATCATGTCAGGTAGTCCTGGGGCATGGTCCTAGGGCTCAGGTCCTCCGAGAGAGAGAAAGAAAGAGAGAAGGAGAGAATTAGAGAACGCACACTTAGATTCACACAGGACACCGAATAGGACAGGAGAAGTACTCCAGATATAACAAACTGATCCCAGCCCCCGACACATAAACTACTGCAGCACAAATACTGGAAGCTGAGACAGGAGGGGTCAGGAGACACTGTGGCCCCATCCGAGGACACCCCGGACAGGGCCAAACAGGAAGGATATAACCCCACCCACTTTGCCAAAGCACAGCCCCCACACCACTAGAGGGATATCTTCAACCACCAACTTACCATCCTGAGACAAGGCTGAGTATAGCCCACAAAGATCTCCGCCACGGCACAAGCCAAGGGGGGCGCCAACCCAGACAGGATGACCACAACAGTGAATCAACCCACTCAGGTGACGCACCCCCTCCAGGGACGGCACGAGAGAGCCCCAGCAAGCCAGTGACTCAGCCCCTGTAATAGGGTTAGAGGCAGAGAATCCCAGTGGAAAGAGGGGAACCGGCCAGGCAGAGACAGCAAGGGCGGTTCGTTGCTCCAGAGCCTTTCCGTTCACCTTCCCACTCCTGGGCCAGACTACACTCAATCATATGACCCACTGAAGAGATGAGTCTTCAGTAAAGACTTAAAGGTTGAGACCGAGTTTGCGTCTCTGACATGGGTAGGCAGACCGTTCCATAAAAATGGAGCTCTATAGGAGAAAGCCCTGCCTCCAGCTGTTTGCTTAGAAATTCTAGGGACAATTAGGGGGCCTGCATCTTGTGACCGTAGCGTACGTGTAGGTATGTACGGCAGGACCAAATCAGAGAGATAGGTAGGAGCAAGCCCATGTAATGCTTTGTAGGTTAGCAGTAAAACCTTGAAATCAGCCCTTGCTTTGACAGGAAGCCAGTGTAGAGAGGCTAACACTGGAGTAATATGATCAAATTTTTTGGTTCTAGTCAGGATTCTAGCAGCCGTATTTAGCACTAACTGAAGTTTATTTAGTGCTTTATCCGGGTAGCCGGAAAATAGAGCATTGCAGTAGTCTAACCTAGAAGTGACAAAAGCATGGATTAATTTTTCTGCATCATTTTTGGACAGAAAGTTTCTGATTTTTGCAATGTTACGTAGATGGAAAAAAGCTGTCCTCGAAATGGTCTTGATATGTTCTTCAAAAGAGAGATCAGGGTCCAGAGTAACGCCGAGGTCCTTCACAGTTTTATTTGAGACGACTGTACAACCATTAAGATTAATTGTCAGATTCAACAGAAGATCTCTTTGTTTCTTGGGACCTAGAACAAGCATCTCTGTTTTGTCCGAGTTTAATAGTAGAAAGTTTGCAGCCATCCACTTCCTTATGTCTGAAACACATGCTTCTAGCGGGGGCAATTTTGGGGCTTCACCATGTTTCATTGAAATGTACAGCTGTGTGTCATCCGCATAGCAGTGAAAGTTTACATTATGTTTTCGAATAACATCCCCAAGAGGTAAAATATATAGTGAAAACAATAGTGGTCCTAAAACGGAACCTTGAGGAACACCGAAATTTACAGTTGATTTGTCAGAGGACAAACCATTCACAGAGACAAACTGATATCTTTCCGACAGATAAGATCTAAACCAGGCCAGAACATGTCCGTGTAGACCAATTTGGGTTTCCAATCTCTCCAAAAGAATGTGGTGATCGATGGTATCAAAAGCAGCACTAAGGTCTAGGAGCACGAGGACAGATGCAGAGCCTCGGTCCGATGCCATTAAAATGTAATTTACCACCTTCACAAGTGCCGTCTCAGTGCTATGATGGGGTCTAAAACCAGACTGAAGCATTTCGTATACATTGTTTGTCTTCAGGAAGGCAGTGAGTTGCTGAGCAACAGCCTTCTCTAAAATTTTTGAGAGGAATGGAAGATTCGATATAGGCCGATAGTTTTTATATTTTCTGGGTCAAGGTTTGGCTTTTTCAAGAGAGGCTTTATTACTGCCACTTTTAGTGAGTTTGGGACACATCCAGTGGATAGAGAGCCGTTTATTATGTTCAACATAGGAGGGCCAAGCACAGGAAGCAGCTCTTTCAGTAGTTTAGTTGGAATAGGGTCCAGTATGCAGCTTGAAGGTTTAGAGGCCATGATTATTTTCATCATTGTGTCAAGAGATATAGTACTAAAACACTTGAGCGTCTCTCTTGATCCTAGGTCCTGGCAGAGTTGTGCAGACTCAGGACAACTGAGGTTTGGAGGAATACGCAGGTTTAAAGAGGAGTCCGTAATTTGCTTTCTAATAATCATAATCTTTTCCTCAAAGAAGTTCATGAATTTATCACTGCTAAAGTGAAAGTCATCCTCTCTTGGGGAATGCTGCTTTTTAGTTAGCTTTGCGACAGTATCAAAAAGGAATTTCGGATTGTTCTTATTTTCCTCAATTAAGTTAGAAAAATAGGATGATCGAGCAGCAGTAAGGGCTCTTCGGTACTGCACGGTACCGTCCTTCCAAGCTAGTCGGAAGACTTCCAGTTTGGTGTGGCGCCATTTCCGTTCCAATTTTCTGGAAGCTTGCTTCAGAGCTCGGGTATTTTCTGTGTACCAGGGAGCTAGTTTCTTATGAGAAGTTTTTAGGGGTGCAACTGCATCTAGGGTATTGCGCAAGGTTAAATTGAGATCCTCCGTTAGGTGGTTAACTGATTTTTGTCCTCTGGCGTCCTTGGGTAGGCAGAGGGAGTCTGGAAGGGCATCAAGGAATCTTTGTGTTGTCTGTGAATTTATAGCACGACTTTTGATGTTCCTTGGTTGGGGTCTGAGCAGATTATTTGTTGCAATTGCAAACGTAATAAAATGGTGGTCCGATAGTCCAGGATTATGAGGAAAAACATTAAGATCCACCACATTTATTCCATGGGACAAAACTAGGTCCAGCATGCAGACCATACCTGCTACAAAGTTAGAGAAAGCTAAACCATCAAACACACAAACCGAATTTAGATACATTGTAAACGAAGGTTCAAATAATTTCTGGGTAACAATTAAGTAACCTTACTGTGATTGTTTTGAATTAAAATGGTAAAACAAGAATTTAGCTAGAACTGTCTGGGAATGGTCTGAGTAGGAAGGGGAAACTGAAATGTAGCCATGTCAACATGGAAAGGCAAAACTCCACCCAACTAAACAGGCAGACACTTCAGGTGGTCTTTTCAAACACCTCTGACACTAAAAGGGCATTATCATCATTTTCACAAGTTCACAGTATTATTCCAACTTCAGTATGGAAATGTATCTATAACACAGGAACATCACGTTTTTGAGTGCACTTGAACTTTATGTAAAATGTGGCCATGTTGGTTTAATGAATCAAAATGAATGTCGTCTCTATGGGTAAACTCTGCTATTGACTCGAGTTAATCACATGTAAAGGCATTGTGCTGGATCAGGCAACTGAGAATATCCCTGTGGGGAATTGTTATTTCTATGTGACATTGTCATGTTTCCTTCCCGTTTTACAGCAGGGACAGTAAATGCATTGTGAGGTCATGCTTCACAACTTGACTTACTTTGTAAATGTTCATTGAGACCATATAATATCATATTCTAGCTGATATTTCATGTAGTTGACCATTTTAAATAGCAAGGCCTGTCTTGCTCGGAGACCCAGTTCCGGGGATCGGAGAAGTTATCACTATATGCTTTCAAAAGCTTTGAAACCTGAATGTCCTATTATCACAATCAATAACTGAAAGGGCAAGTGCACGAGGTGAGGTGTACAATCGCTGCTATTGAAAAGCCATCACTTGACCGGGCCAGGTTTTGAGGCCGATGTTTTTGTAATAATGTTTAACGCACATGTCAGATGAGGGACGAGGCGGTCAATACCGAAGAAATATGATTCTTCCATCTCTGTATCTTCCCACGCCAGAGTCTGTCTGGCAGCCTTTCGCCTCCGAAAAACATGAGAAATGTCTTGATAACACCCTTTACAGTTTACAAGACTTGATTTCCTGGGAGGGAGGGAAAGGTTACAGTGAATTGCCCATGTAGGGCAGTGACACGTGGAAACAAACCAACCGGCTTGTCACCTGAGACATATAGCTTGTACCTTGTTCCTAACAGAAGAAGCAACAGTAAATCCGGCCCGCTTGGTGCAACAGAACGTGGACCTCTGCTCTCCTTCAATCTGAAAGAAGAGGAAAGGTCTTGCAAACAGTTGTTGTAAACTTGATGAGCATGTTTTATCTTGAAATCTACTTGGGGTATGATAGTGTTAGATGTAGTCATGAATGATGCATGCACTGAGTCAGAGAGTCAGAGAGTGGGACCCAAGATAGCAGAGAACAACACGTGTTGAATAAAAATGAATAGAAAAAAGTCTGGATGAGAATGTTTCATGCACTGCATAAAGGAGTGGGCTGACATACTGTATATTGCCCCTTTCACTGTAGTAAAAAGCTTGTATCCTGGTTTTCAGGGATGAGGATCATTTGCTGTACATAACGTGTTTTGAGAGTTTAAAATAATGTGATGCCAAATGTGTAGTTTGGTCTTGTTTTGATATTCTTTAAATGGAAAATATGTTGACATTGACAGCTAGCTTTGAATTACTGTGTCCAAGGACGTGATGAAGTACACATGGAAGTCACAGTGTTTATTATTCTATTCTGTCAGGTATATTGGTGTCGCTATGACAGTTGCTTAAAACAACTCTAAACTAGGGGCTACGACCAAACAATCCCCCCCAAAATAATGTTCTATTCTTGAATAACATTAGACAAGAAAACGATGCCGTTTAGGAGTATCGGGATGTGATCCGTGTGTCGAGTCACCCAGGAGTACACCTCACCACCTGTCACCCAGGAGTACACCTCACCACCTGTCACCCAGGAGTACACCTCACCACCTGTCACCCAGGAGTACACCTCACCACCTGTCACCCAGGAGTACCTCACCACCTGTCACCCAGGAGTACACCTCACCACCTGTCACCCACCTCACCACCTGTCACCCAGGAGTACACCTCACCACCTGTCACCCAGGAGTACACCTCACCACCTGTCACCCAGGAGTACACCTCACCACCTGTCACCCAGGAGTACACCTCACCACCTGTCACCCAGGAGTACACCTCACCACCTGTCACCCATCTCACCCGTCCCCCAGCTCCTCTCACCCCCAGGAGTCCCATCAGCCACAACCCCCCAGCCCCCACACAGCACCCCTGCTGCTCAACATAATGTCACCCTGAGGCAGAGCCTAGGCCTTTAACTGGCTCACATTGGCTCCCATGTTTCTGCTCCAGTGGACGGTTAAATAAATATCCTGAAAGCTAGTTTCATCATTGGCACTTTACTATTGAAGGGCTTTCAGCCCCGCTCTGCAGGCCAGGGTATAACGTTCTACAGGTATAATACACACCACAAGGCTTTACTATTGAAGGGCTTTCAGCCCCGCTCTGCAGGCCAGGGTATAACGTTCTACAGGTATAATACACACCACAAGGCTTTACTATTGAAGGGCTTTCAGCCCCGCTCTGCAGGCCAGGGTATAACGTTCTACAGGTATAATACACACCACAAGGCTTTACTATTGAAGGGCTTTCAGCCCCGCTCTGCAGGCCAGGGTATAACGTTCTACAGGTATAATACACACCACAAGGCTTTACTATTGAAGGGCTTTCAGCCCCGCTCTGCAGGCCAGGGTATAACGTTCTACAGGTATAATACACACCACAAGGCTTTACTATTGAAGGGCTTTCAGCCCCGCTCTGCAGGCCAGGGTATAACGTTCTACAGGTATAATACACACCACAAGGCTTTACTATTGAAGGGCTTTCAGCCCCGCTCTGCAGGCCAGGGTATAACGTTCTACAGGTATAATACACACCGCAAGGCTTTACAATTGAGGACATGCTGACTGCTAAGCAGAGTCTTGGAGTGATCAATTACCTGCCACAGTGACATGCACTGCTCTTGTCAAAACTTAACGCTAGGTAAGTACAACACTGATTCAGGTGGAGCAGGGGGATTAGAATATAATTATGTTGCCTAATGTGTCACTGTTTGAGAGAGGTAAGGTCCTCTGATAGAAACTAGAATTGGTTCAGTTTAATGTGGATGCTACCATGGTTACGGATAATCCTGAATGAATCGTGAATTATGTTGAGTGACAAAGTTACAGCGGGTCAAAGATAATACCCCGAAGACATGCTAACCTCCCATGTTATTGGTAAAGGTGAGAGGTTAGGATGGTTTGGGGATATGATCTTTGACCCGCTGTAACTTTCTCACTCATCATTATTCACAATTCATTCAGGATTATCCATAATCCTGGTAGCATCCACATTAATGTAGAAGTGTTTAAAAACATATTCTATTATTATTTACAATAAAAGTCACTCCAAAATGACACAATACAGAATTGATCATTCCTTTCTATTGAGCACAAAATAAACTGAAACACAACCAAAACTAACTGCAAATAGATCCAACAAGTTTGTAGATTCACAAGAGTCATATGCAGTAATTACGTGCTAGGAATATGGGACCAAATACGAAACATTTGACTACTTTATTTCTAAGAATCTTTAGGGGTTTCAATAAGTTTGACCCCTACCTTTTGAGAGAAAAAATATATGACTTGTTTAACAAAATCTATTTTTCTGATCAATTGTATTAGTATAAAATAGTATAATTCAACCAGCTCCAACAGTCTTGAAGGAGTTCCCACATATGCTAAGTACTTGTTAGCTTGTTTCCTTCACTCTGCGGTCCAACTCCTCCCAAACCATCTCAATTTGGTTGAGGTCGGTTGATTGTGGAGCCCAGGACATCTGACGCAGCACTCCATCACTCTCCTTCTTTGTCAAATAGCCCTTACACAGCCTGGAGGTGTGTTGGGTCATTGTCCTGCTGAAAAACAAATGATAGTCCCACTAAGCTGCAGAATGCTGTGGTAGCCATGCTGGTTAAGGGTACCTTGAACTCTAAATAAATCGCTGAATGTGTCACCAGCAAAGCACCTCCACACCATCACACTTCCTCCTCCATGCTTCACGGGGGGGAACCACACACGCGGAGATAATCCATTCATCTACTCTGTGTCTCACAAAGACAAGGCGGTTGGAACCAAAAATCTTAGAATCATCAGACCAAAGGACAGATTTCCTCTTGTGTTTCTTGGCCAAAGCAAGTATCTTATTATTATTGGTGTCCTTTAGTAGTGGTTTCTTTTCAGCACTTTGACCATGAAGGCCTGACTTACGCAGTCTCCTCTGAACAGTTGATGTTGAGATGTGTCTCTTACTTAAACTCTTCGAAACATTTATTTGGGCTGTAATCTGAGGTGTTAGCTGATTTTCCTTCACTCTGCGGTCCAACTCCTCCCAAACCATCTCAATTTGGTTGAGGTCGGTTGAGGTCAACTCTAATGAATGTATCCTCTGCAGCAGAGGGAACTCTGGGTCTTCCTTTCCTGTGGCGGTTCTCATGAAAGCTAGTTTCATCATTGGCACTTGACGGTTTTTGTTCTTGAAGTGTTCCGCATTGGCTGACCTTCATGTCTTAAAGTAATGATGGACTGTCATTTCTCTATGCTTATTTGAGCTGTTCTTGCTATAATATGGACTTAGCAAATAGGACTATCATCTGCATACCACCCCTACCTTCACAGCACAACTGATTGGCTCAAAGAATTAAGAAGGAAAGAAATTCCACACATGAACTTTTAACAAGGCACACCTGTTAATTTAAATGCATTCCAGGTGACTACCTCATGAACCTGGTTGAGAAAATACCAAGACTGAGCAAAGCTGTCATCAAGTAAAAGGGTGGCTACTATATCTATGTCTTGATTTGTTTAACGCTTTTTTGGTTACTGCATGATTCCATTTGTCCAAATTGACCTATAATTACATTGTAAAAATATTTAGCTTCTATGTGGTTAATGGTGTGTGTATATAGATTGTGTATAGGCTTGTCTCCCATATGAATCTTCTCTTTGTGCCAGACTGGGTGGAAATTACTGTTTTTTTTTCTGTGTCACATCTGCTCCTGCCATGCTCCCTAGTGCTCATCCTGTGACCTGCTGCCACTCTCTCTGTGTGTGTGCGATGGGGTGGGTGGAGACAGGTGTGCTGGAGTCAGAGCAGATCCCCACCAGCTGCACCCTGTTCCATAATCAAGACCTCTACAAACACTCAGTCCTGCCACTTCCACACTGCTAGATCATAATCTCTGCTCAGTTAGTCCATGTTTCTAGCCGTTTGTTCATGTTGTGCCTGTTTTCCCTTGCCTGATGCTGTTTACCTCTCCGCTACAGTTCTGCTGCCGCTCTGACTCTGGTCCCTGTCTCCAGTCCAACTTCTCGTCAGTCCTGCTACTCTGTCCTGGATTCCCCACTCTACGCTCCCTTGGATTCCCCTCCGGACCTGCTCACCCTGTCCCAACACCTCTTGCTCCAGCCTCAGCTGACACACCTGGTTTCCAGTTACCTGCCTGTGCTTCCCCTGGCCTGCACTCAATCTTCCCCCCGTGTTTCAATCAATACCTTGGTTACCTCAACCCAGTCTCCTTGTCTGAGTCTGCTCTTGGGTTCACCTGTACCACTCCGTGTGACAATCTGTATATGTTATGTATGTGTGTATTTATACAGTGTGTCACACCCTGATCTGTTTCACCTGTTCCTGTGATTGTCTCCACCCCCTCCAGGTGTCGCTTATTTTCCCCAGTATATTTATCTCTGTGTTTCCTGGCTCTCTGTGCCAGTTCATCTTGTATGTTTAGTCAAGACAACCAGCGTGTTTTCCCCATACTCCTTTTGCTATTCTCCTTTTTTCTAGTCCTCCCGGTTTTGATCATTGCCTGTTTCTGGACTCTGATCTGGTTTTGACCTTTTTGCCTGTCCACGACCATTCTCTTGCCCAGCCCTTTAGATTAATAAACATTGTACGACTCCAACCATCTGCCTCCTGTGTCTGCATCTGGTTCTCTCCTTGTGCCTTGATACAGTGTGAATGTATATTATTTACAGCTTTAGGGATGTAATTGACAATTATGCATTGATTTTTCCCTTACTTTTTCTTTCTTTTTTACTCTTTATGTGATGCGCACTGCAGAGAACACCAGAAGAATCATCATTTAATTACCATAGTGAATTCTTGTAATGTAAGGGATCCCATAAGGGATGGGTTGCCAATTGTGGATTTGACAGGAAAAGAAAAGGTCATCCATTCGGTACTGTACATAACAGTAGGGTCAGGATGATACGTAGCCTCATTGGTGATGTCTTTCTCTGATCGTGTAACAGTGTAGCTCCTCTCATTCCATATGGCCATACATCCACTTTCCTCAGCTGTGGTAGTGGTTGGGAACATTGGATGAAGACAGTCGGAGTAGTTGGGAGGTCACAGTTCAAGGGCATCAATCATTTCTGGCCTCACTGTTTACATGTAGGGTTCTACTGTGCCGTGTGTTGTTTGGTTTGCCTTGGAACAGTTTATTGTTGTAACTCAAAGGAAACATTTATCCTGACCTACATATCAGTATGGTCCTATCATTGGACTCCAATTATGATATGATTTATATAATAGTGCACTATAGAAAATATTCAAAATTATTCAAATTAAAATGAATGTGTCACCTATTTTCAACAAAAACATACTGTTTATGGAATACATCCCATGTTATCATTCTGCGTTTACATAATGTGTTATGTTGACTGGTTTCAGTGTCAGTTTGAAGCATGGTGGTGGATGTGATTGGTTCTGGGTTGTCAGATGGTTCCTTCCGCCCTATAGGAGTCTGCTCTCTCTCTGTTGGTGAGCCAACCCTTTCATACATGTTGTGTTGCTCACCCTCTGATGCTCTTTCCTCTCTCATATTCTCTAGGGCAAGATCTGTCTCTCCTCTGGGTTATTTAAATCAGTATCGGCTCGTACTCATTCAACCAGAGAAAGATTTTTTGCTTTTACTTGAAGCCCTGAACTAAGTCAATGTGTCCCTCCACTGTTTTGTTTACAGTAAGACCCGGAAATGAATGAGGAAGACACAGGCCAAAGGCCCATGCCGGCTGCCATGTTTTCTTGAGTGGTTGTGACATGTTTGTGTGTGCTCACAGATTTCTGCAGCTATATCTTAAAGCAGAGCTCACATTGTGCCATGAACACATGAGTGAACATGAGTGAACAGGAGATCTGCTGCAACATAGCTACAATTGCAAAAATCAGAAACTTCCTGTCCAAAAATGATGCAGAAAAATTAATCCATGCTTTTGACTACTGCAATGCTCTACTTTCCGGCTACCCGGATAAAGCACTAAATAAACTTCAGTTGGTGGTAAATACGGCTGCTAGAATCCTGACTAGAACCAAAAAATTTGATCATATTACTCCAGTGCTAGCCTCTCTACACTGGCTTCCTGTCAAAGCAAGGGCTGATTTCAAGGTTTTACTGCTAACCTACAAAGCATTACATGGGCTTGCTCCTACCTATCTCTCTGATTTGGTCCTGCCGTACATACCTACACATACGCTACGGTCACAAGACGCAGGCCTCCTAATTGTCCCTAGAATTTCTAAGCAAACAGCTGGAGGCAGGGCTTTCTCCTATAGAGCTCCATTTTTATGGAACGGTCTGCCTACCCATGTCAGAGACGCAAACTCGGTCTCAACCTTTAAGCCTTTCTAGGGAGTTTTTCCTAGCCACCGTGCTTCTACACCTGCATTGCTTGCTGTTTGGGGTTTTAGGCTGGGTTTCTGTACAGCACTTTGAGATATCAGCTGATGTACGAAGGGCTATATAAATAAATGAGACGATGGGGTCCTGTCTATCTTACTGAAGACTCATCTCTTCAGTGGGTCATATGATTGAGTGTAGTCTGGCCCAGGAGTGGGAAGGTGAACGGAAAGGCTCTGGTCATTTATGAACATTTGAACATCTTGGCCATGTTCTGTTATAATCTCCACCCGGCACAGCCAGAAGAGGACTGGCCATATAGGTTTCTTCCTAGGTTTTGGCCTTTCTAGGGAGTTTTCCTAGCCACCGTGCTTCTACACCTGCATTGCTTGCTGTTTGGGGTTTTAGGCTGGGTTTCTGTACAGCACTTTGAGATATCAGCTGATGTACGAAGGGCTATATAAATGGCCACGATGGGGTCCTGCCTATCTTACTGAAGACTCATCTCTTCAGTGGGTCTGTAGTCTGGCCCAGGAGTGGGAAGGTGAACGGAAAGGCTCTGGAGCAACGAACCGCCCTTGCTGTCTCTGCCTCGGTTCCCCTCTTTCCACTGGGATTCTCTGCCTCTAACCCTTTACAGGGGCTGAGTCACCTTTCATGCCGTAGGGGTGGTCAGTGGGTTTTCACTGAGCCACCCGTGATCTTTTCTACACCTGCATTGAAGATATCCCTCTAGTGGTGTGGGGGCTGTGTTTGGGGTTTTAGGCTGGGTTTCTGTCCACAGCACTTTGAGATATCAGCTGATCTCAAGGGCTATATAAATAAATTTGATTTGATTTTTCAATATAATACCATGACAGCATAGGATTTCTAGGTTTTCTACACCGTGCTTCTACACCTGCATTGCTTGCTGTTTGGGGTTTTAGGCTGGGTTTCTGTACAGCACTTTGAGATATCAGCTGATGTACGAAGGGCTATATAAATAAATTTGATTTGATTCAATATAATACCATGACAGCGGATTTCTCTACATTACTGTATCACCTTTGTAAGGTGGTCCTGGACCCCATTGACAAAGCGTTGTTGAAGCTATCGCAGTCACTGTGTCGGAATTTGCAATCTGAAACCCACACATGGAGTCTTGATGGAATAGATATTGTGCAGTCCGATGAAACAAATAGTTTCTTGTACCTTCCTTCTGACAATACCAAGTACTCACATGTCCTTCTCAAGCTTTCCTCTGTTTCCCTATATAGCCAATGGATTACTACTCCACCCCTGGGTAGAAAAGTGAGAAATAGAGAGAGAGAGAGGCTAAGAGAGAGAGAGAGTAAGTCTAACATTTACTGTACATTTTGTATTGTTTATTTCACTTTTGTTTGTTATCTATTTTACTTGTTTTGACAATGTAAACACGTTTCACATGCCAGTAAAGCCCTTAAATTGAATTGAATTGAGAGAGAGAGAGGCTAAGAGAGAGAGAGAGAGAGAGAGAGAGAGAGAGAGAGAGAGAGAGAGAGAGAGAGAGAGAGAGAGAGGCTAAGAGAGAGAGTGAGAGAGTGAGAGAGGGAGAGAGTCACTGAGAATATTCCCCTCCGAAGCCAACTGGCGCTGTGCATCAAATTGGACATGTACTTCTCAGTGGTAAAAGCCGACAAGCACGTCCTGTCTTTACTATCTCTGAGACGAGAGACGAGAGACGATGGGGTCCTGTCGTTACTATCTCTGAGACGAGAGACGAGAGACGATGGGGTCCTGTTTCTGTGCTCTGAAGATAAGTCCACACTCAATCCTGGGCGTGTGAAGTCATCCACTCACTCAAACACACACACACACGTATGAACACTCGTACACCCCCCGCACACACACACTTCACCCATTCAAACCACGCTTGAAGAACGTGACAACATCCAACGCACCAACCTGCATGGCAGTAGGCAGTGGGAAGATCACAATGATGAGATAGTTGCGTAATCTTGTCAGGGTGGTAATGGAGGGTTTTGATGTGCCATAAACCCATTATTTCACTGGGGCTGATAGGGTCCTTAATTAGAAACATAATGAATCTGCCGTACATCAGACAAGCCTAATTAAGCCTGACTGAAATGCCTGGATAATTGAGTTTTTAGTTCAGCCAACTAGGAACATGGACCCTGACTGTCTCCCCGACCCCTAATACAGGCCCCTAAGTCCCCGAGCTGCTTACGCCAGCCAGACTGGATGGATGTCGGGATGTCAGAAAGTCTGGTCAGCAAATGATGGGATGGACGAGCACACAGCACAGTACAGCACAGTACAACACAGAGCAGCACAGTGCAGCACAGTATAGTACAGCCCTCAGACTTATCTATCGTGATGCTGATTGTGTGCTTCCTTCTCTCCCTGTCGTGTGAGTGGAGTGTATTGCTGTAGCTTTGTGCTCCTCATGGAACTATACGATGCCCTTTATAATCCTGTTAACTCCATTGTCTGCAGCTTAGCTCTCTCTCTCTATCTTCGCTGGAGGGGACTGGGAGGAAGCAAAGGGTATTGTTCAGTTGGAGCAGCTAGCCGAGCAGGCCTGCCTTGTCTCTGCTAACCCCCCCTCTGCCAGGAGATGGAAAGAGAGCCTGCGACTCAACTTCCGCTTTTGGATGTTAACAAGGCAACACTCAATCTTAAATCCTCTTGGATTGATTCAACAGTGCAGAAGAGAACCTCCCCAAAAAGTGTTTTGTTTCTCGTCAGGACCAGAAAGACAGAAACGTCTGCTACGTTAGATTACCTCTTACCCAATCAACATGTTTGTGAGTATAGATAGACTATGACAGGAAAGGGCTGATTGGATAAAACAGAGCAATGGCTGGTCAGGATGTGTCATCCTCCATGGTGATACAGTTATTTTGCAGTGCTCAGGTAGTAACAAAGCCATCCAAATATGAATTGCAATGTTGTTGTTGTATTTGTATACAGCCTTGTAGTATTGTAGTATGTAATACTATGTGTTCAGTTTTTGGCACAACAGTTTGTTTTGTTTCAAAGTCACCCCTTATGGTGTCCATATTAGGAAAGTCACATGTTCATGGCAGTTGTGTCTATGGACATGTGATTGTCCTAATACGGACACCGTACGCCTTAGCACCAAATCACAGCACAGTAATAGCCTGGGAACACTTATAATTACTTAGCTCAAGAGTGATCAATCGTGGTCAATGGACACAGTGACGCAAGTCCACAGAGTACGGGGGACTTGAAGCCTTTGGTCGATTCCTCTGAGGTGGAGGGTGAGAACGTGGCTCATTGAAGAGGCAGGGCAGTGACAGGTTTGTTTCAATGGAGGAGCACATCTGAAAGAGAGAGAGATTGAGAGAGAGAGACGGATAACGAGAGAGAGATGGATAGAGAGAGAGACGGATAGAGAGAGAGAGAGAGAGAGAGAGAGAGAGAAATGGATAGAGAGAGACGGATAGAGAGAGAGAGAAAGAGAGAGAGAGAGAAATAGAGAGAGAGAGAGAGATGGGATAGAGAGAGAGACGGATAGAGAGAGAGAGAGAGACGGATAGAGAGAGTGAGAGAGAGATGGATGGATAGTGAGAGAGATGGATAGATAGAGAGAGACGGATAGAGAGAGAGAGAGAGAGAGAGAGAGAGAGAGAGAGAGAGAGACGGATAGAGAGAGAGAGAGGATAGAGAGAGAGAGAGATGGATGGATAGAGAGAGATGGATAGATAGAGAGAGACGGATAGAGAGAGAGAGAGAGAGAGAGAGAGAGAGAGATGGATAGAGAGAGAGAGACGGAGAGAGAGAGATAGAGAGAGAGAGAGATGGATAGAAGAGAGAGATGGATAGCAAGAGAGAGACGGATAGATAGAGAGAGACGGATAGAGAGAGAGAGAGAGAGAGAGAGAGAGAGAGAGATGGATATTTTTTTTACATTTTATTTCATCTTTATTTAACCAGGTAGGCCAGTTGAGAACAAGTTCTCATTTGCAACTGCAACCTGGCCAAGATAAAGCATAGCAGTGTGAACAGACAACAACACAGAGTTACACATGGAGTAAACAATAAACAATAAACAAGTCAATAACATAGTAGAAAAAAAATAATCTGTATATATTGTGTGCAAAAGGCATGAGGAGGTAGGCAATAAATAGGCCATAGGAGTGAATAATTACAATTTAGCAGATTAACACTGGAGTGATAAATGATCAGATGAACATGTGCAGGTAGAGATACTGGTGTGCAAAAGAGCAGAAAAGTAAATAAAATAAAAACAGTACGGGGATGAGGTAGTTAAATTGGGTGGGCTATATACCGATGGACTATGTACAGCTGCAGCGATCGGTTAGCTGCTCAGATAGCAGATCTTTAACTTCTTGGATATAGGGGGCGCTCTTTTAATTTATGGATAAAAAACGTGCCCGTTTTAAGCGCAATATTTTGTCACGAAAAGATGCTCGACTATGCATATAATTGGCAGCTTTGGAAAGAAAACACTCTAAGGTTTCCAAAACTGCAAAGATATTATCTGTGAGTGCCACAGAACTCATGCTACAGGCGAAACCAAGATGAAACTTCAACCAGGAAATGGGCAGAATTTTTGAAGCTCTGTTTTCCATTGTCTCCTTATATGGCTGTGAATGCGCCGGGAATGAGCCTGCCCTTTCTATCGTTTCTCCAAGGTGTCTGCAGCATTGTGACGTATTTGTAGGCATATCATTGGAAGATTGGCCATAAGAGACTACATTTACCAGGGGTCCGCCCGGTGTCCTTTGTCTAAATTGGTGCGTAATCTACAAGCTGCACGCAGTCATCCAGTGATTGAGAGGAGAGAGGAGGCTTTCAACGAATGATATATCATGAAGAGATATGTGAAAAGCACCTTGAGGATTGATTCTAAACAACGTTTACCATGTTTCAGTCGATATTATGGAGTTAATTTGGAAAAAAGTTTGGCGTTTTGAAGACTGAATTTTTTATTTTTTTTGGTAGCCAAACGTGACGCACCAAACGGAGCAATTTCTCCTAAACAAATAATCTTTCAGGAAAAACTGAGCATTTGCTATCTAACTGAGAGTCTCCTCATTGAAAACATCTGAAGTTCTTCAAAGGTAAATGATTTTATTTGAATGATTTTCTGGTTTTTGTGAAAATGTTGCCTGCTGATGCTAACGCTAAATGCTACGCTAGCTGCGCTAGCTGTTACACAAATGCTTGTTTTGCTATGGTTGAGAAGCATATTTTGAAAATCTGAAATGACAGTGTTGTTAAAAGGCTAAGCTTGAGAGCTAGCATATTAATTTCATTTCATTTGCGATTTTCATGAATAGTTAACGTTGCGTTATGGTAATGAGCTTGAGGCTGTATTCACGATCCCGGATCCGGGATGGCTCGACGCAAGAAGTTAAAGTTGGTGAGGGAGATAAAAGTCTCCAACTTCAGAGATAGAGATAGACGAGAGAGATAGAGAAAGAAAGAAATGGAGTGAGAGAGAAGGCCAGAGAGAGACAAAGAGACTGAGAAAGGGATAGATAGAGAAATGGAGAGAGAGAGGGATGGATAGAGAAAGAGAAGGATATACAGCATAGAGAGCGAGCCCTGAGAGGCCGGTCCCGACAGCACGGCAGTGACAATAACAGGGAGATAATCACAGCTGCACAGGTGACAGCCTGCCGTGATTAACGCTAATGTCTGCAGCTTTATGAGCCTCCACAAAGACAATTATCCCCCCATCTTCTCTCTGGGGTGCTGTGTGTACATCCAGCACACTCCTCCTCACTCCCCCTATCAACCCCTCCACTCCTCCTCACTCCCCCTATCAACCCCTCCACTCCTCCACTCCTCCTCCCCCTATCAACCCCCCCTCCCTCCTCAACCCCTCACTCCCCCTATCAACCCCTCCACTCCTCCTCACTCCCCCTATCAACCCCTCCACTCCTGCTCACACCCCCATCAACCCCTCCTCTCTCTCTCTCTCTCTCTCTCTCTCTCTCTCTCTCTCTCTACTGCCCAGGCTCCCTACGCAAACAGGTTTCCCACATCAGAGGAAGTACAAATATACAACTTCACCCCATCTCAGCTGTGGAAGCTAACACGAGTGTGTGTGCATGTGTAATGGGATGTATAGGCATTATGGACAGGATGTGGATAGAATATATAGCATATCTGAAGAATACATGGATAGAATAGTACATCTACTGCAATAGTTAAATAGGATATGTCTTGACTAGAATACAGTATACACATATGAAATGGGTTAAACAGTATGTAAACTTACTGACTTCTATTGTGCTACTGATAGACAGGTAAATCCATGCATCATCCTTCAGCTTTATCTGTGTTCATACATTGAGCTTCATATTGACATGGTGCACTCTCTGAATATATGGATTATATTTCCATCTCTCTCCGAGACCTAGAATACATCATCACCACATTATGATGGGTTTGTGCTCTTGTGAACACTGAAAGACAGCTCCCTGCAACCGAAACAGCTCTTCTATTTTGGTCTTTACTCTCTGTGCTTATCTATTATTGCTTGTGGCTTGTTGTTTGTGGCTTGTTTTTTGTTGTTGCAATGGCTAAAACTGCCTGTGAAATGAAATGCTTCAGCCTGTATAGCCAAAAGCCAGGCACACGGCCCATTTCAGCACGGACTCTTCACATGTCAGTTTTCTAGCAGATGCACAGAAGCACAGCGACTCATATACTGTAAGAGGCTGTCTTTGGCTTTTACTGTAAAATACCTTATGGTAATCCCAGCATAATTTAAGCGTAAATCGTTCTTTCACATCAATGTACAACAGGATTTACAACAAACCTGAGGTTAAGCGAACATTTCTCCAGTTGGATTCAGCCCAAAGTAATGTACAACAAGGGGACATCTAGAGCAACAGCCATGGAGAACTCATCAGCAGGGGCAGGTTAGCCTACCTCTATGGGACAAGGACAGCTTCTCAGTGCCATTGTTTTTCCCCTCTGAAAGCTGGAGTGGAGAACTTGCTAATGCTAACCTCTTGACGGTTCTCGTGTTCAGGCGGACTATTCTAGTGACAAGGCTGACTATTCTAGTGTTCAGGCTGACTATTCTAGTGTTCAGGCTGACTATTTCAGTGTTCAGGCTGACTGTTCTATTGTTCAGGCTAAATCTTCTAGTATTCAGGCTGACTGTTCTAGTGGTCAGGCTGACTGTTCCAGTGTTCAGGCTGACTATTCTAGTATTCAGACTGACTGTTCCAGTGTTCAGGCTGACTGTTATAGTGTTCAGGCTGACTGTTCCAGTGTTCAGGCTGACTGTTATAGTGTTCAGGCAGACTATTCTAGTATTCAGACTGACTGTTCCAGTGTTCAGGCTGACTGTTATAGTGTTCAGGCTGACTGTTCCAGTGTTCAGACTGACTGTTATAGTGTTCAGACTGACTGTTCCAGTGTTCAGACTGACTGTTCCAGTGTTCAGGATGACTGTTATAGTGTTCAGACTGACTGTTCCAGTGTTCAGGCTGACTGTTCCAGTGTTCAGGCTGACTGTTCCAGTGTTCAGGCTGACTGTTATTGTGTTCAGGCAGACTATTCTAGTATTCAGGCTGACTGGTCCAGTGTTCAGGCTGACTGTTCCAGTGTTCAGGCTGACTGTTATAGTGTTCAGGCTGACTGTTCCAGTGTTCAGGCTGACTGTTCCAGTGTTCAGGCTGACTGTTATTGTGTTCAGGCAGACTATTCTAGTATTCAGGCTGACTGTTCCAGTGTTCAGGCTGACTGTTCCAGTGTTCAGGCTGACTGTTCTAGTGTTCAGACTGACTGTTCCAGTGTTCAGACTGACTGTTCCAGTGTTCAGGCTGACTGTTCCAGTGTTCAGGCAGACTGTTATTCTGTTCCAGTGTTCAGGCTGACTGTTCCAGTGTTCAGGCTGACTGTTCCAGTGTTCAGGCTGACTGTTATAGTGTTCAGGTTTAGTATTCAGGCTGACTGTTCCAGTGTTCAGGCTGACTGTTCCAGTGTTCAGGCTGACTGTTATAGTGTTCAGGCTGACTGTTCCAGTGTTCAGGCTGACTGTTTCCAGTGTTCAGGCTGACTGTTATAGTGTTCAGGCTGACTGTTATAGTGTTCAGGCTGACTGTTCCAGTGTTCAGGCTGACTGTTCCAGTGTTCAGGCTGACTGTTCCAGTGTTCAGGCTGACTGTTATTGTGTTCAGGCAGACTATTCTAGTATTCAGGCTGACTGTTCCAGTGTTCAGGCTGACTGTTATAGTGTTCAGGCAGACTATTCTAGTATTCAGGCTGACTGTTCCAGTGTTCAGGCTGACTGTTATAGTGTTCAGGCAGACTATTTTAGTATTCAGGCTGACTGGTCCAGTGTTCAGGCTGACTGTTATAGTGTTCAGGCAGACTATTTTAGTATTCAGGCTGACTGTTCCAGTGTTCAGAAGTTGTAATCCCCCTGTTAGGACCATGCCAACAGGTCCATGGTGCTGAACACGGCTCCCCTGACTTTTACCGGCATGTAATTAGCAAAGCTATTGAGTCTCTGAGGTTCGGCTCTCGCCAGTGAGATATTGCTCCAATTTATCTTATATTCCCAGGGTTGCACTGAATTAGGGATGTGGCAAAGGATGGTGTGGGGGGTGGTGGGGGTGGAAGGGTGTGTGTATGCGTGTGTGTGTTTGTGTGTGTGTGTGTGTGGTAGCGGAGGTCTTTCACAATCCATTAATGAGTGTGTGTGTTTGTCACCACTTCCTATCCATACCTGATAAAGGAGCCTGCTTCTAGGACAGCTTAGGGACAGACAATATCCATGGGCCAATGATTTCAAGGGGGAAAATGCATAACAGGAAGTCAATGCAGCTTTCCTATAGGTTTTGCAATGCCAACGTTGACCATGATAAGGCACCTACAAAAGGTAATCATTCAGTTGTAAAACACAGTAATTCTATTTTTTTACATCACCATATAATAAAACTATATACTGTATATATAGTCATTAGCAAAGTACACAGACGTTCTATCTATTTATCATCACCTTATTTAGTATTACAACTCCTGCTGAGACTGAGGATGTCCTAGTTGGTCGACAGTTGGTGTCTTTTCCTCACTTCCTCTCTATTTTCCAAACCAATCATGTACTTGGGTAAGAACATTATCCTTGCAGACAATGTAATTAGACCTGGATCACATTCCCACCATCAACGTGGCTTTGATATGAATCACTTGTTGGATGTCTTTGGGGTGAGGGAATGGGGAGTTAGCAAGACTGTGTTGCCCGCTGTGCAGTCTAACAAGTTACTGCCTTGATGCCAAAACACACCATTTTAACGGATGGAAAGTACAGCAGACGTCCAGCTAAAATGGAAATACGATCTGATCATGACAGATCAATGTGAAACATTATGCATTTTAAACACTTCACTGAATTACCACCCAAAGGGGCTCCGGTCTCCCAAACTTCAGTGGAAAGAAAGACCATTTTATTAACTGATGGAAAGCCAAGCAGAAGACCAGCTAAAATGGAAATACGATCTGATCATGACAGATCAATGTGAAACACTATGCATTTTAACCACTTCACTGAATTACCACTCAAAGGGGCTCCGGTCTCCCAAACTTCACTGGAAAGAAAGACTGATGGTTATGAGGAAAGAAATCTGAGAATGTGGTCCACGTACAGACACCAATTTACACACTCACACAAGCCCAAACTGATGTCTGAAATCTGTGAGACTCCTTCTCAAAATGCCATGATCCAATCCCAGAGAAGGCCCTTCCTCAGAAAGCTCAAAAGATCAATGGTGGCAATTCACATGTACCTCTAAGATGTTGTGATCATATATGTGAGATGTCCATGTAAGAAAGGGAGAGAGCTTGCCTCAACCCCCAGGCATTTAGCTGAGGATATGCCGAGCATAAGGGTTAGAGAACCTGGAATACCTTTCATTACTTACACTGAAACAGTGACTCTCACCCCCACTATTCCAAACTTGGCTCTTTCCATTGTGCCTCTCTCCTCTCACCAGTGTCCAATCAATAACACATTCCCCATCGCTCCCACTGTACCACCTAGGCTGCGTCCCAAATGGAAGCCCTTTCCCCAAAATAGTGCACCAATTTTGACCATGGCCCAGAGGGAAAAGGCTGCCACTTGAGAAGCTCCTCTACTGCCCTGATCTAGACCATGGTACACATGTATTATATACCTGCAACTGACAGGATTCCACGACTTAAAGCGTCAGTGTTCCAATGTACTTTATTGTTGAAATGTAAAAGTGCCCGTCTATCTCTCATGTGTGCGGGCAGAATAATAATGATATCCTGGAATCCTATGGATAACAAAATGACACACAAAAAGCATTCACATGTCTGCTGAACTGTCCTTAGTTATGTGGTTTACATGTGCTTACGAAGCCTGTGCTATCTCCTTCAAAAATGAATAGTGGTGTCCTTATACGGACCCAGCAGTGGTGGATGACCTCTGGCCTGGTCACCTTGGGCCCTTAGCTCAGTGTCTCTGGGTTCTTAAAGACAGACCTCACCACTTGAACCACATTATGATTTAATAAAACATTTTCTTTGTGTCTTTCTGACTACATACCACAGAAAAGTACCCTTTGTAGAAACAGGTGTACTCCTGGAGATAAAGTACCCTTTGTAGAAACAGGTGTACTCCTGGAGATAAAGTACCCTTTGTAGAAACAGGTGTACTCCTGGAGATAAAGTACCCTTTGTAGAAACAGGTGTACTCCTGGAGATAAAGTACCCTTTGTAGAAACAGGTGTACTCCTGGAGATAAAGTACCCTTTGTAGAAACAGGTGTACTCCTGGAGATAAAGTACCCTTTGTAGAAACAGGTGTACTCCTGGAGATAAAGTACCCTTTGTAGAAACAGGTGTACTCCTGGAGATAAAGTACCCTTTGTAGAAACAGGTGTACTCCTGGAGATAAAGTACCCTTTGTAGAAACAGGTGTACTCCTGGAGATAAAGTACCCTTTGTAGAAACAGGTGTACTCCTGGAGATAAAGTACCCTTTGTAGAAACAGGTGTACTCCTGGAGATAAAGTATCCTTTGTAGAAACAGGTGTACTCCTGGAGATAAAGTACCCTTTGTAGAAACAGGTGTACTCCTGGAGATAAAGTACCCTTTGTAGAAACAGGTGTACTCCTGGAGATAAAGTACCCTTTGTAGAAACAGGTGTACTCCTGGAGATAAAGTACCCTTTGTAGAAACAGGTGTACTCCTGTAGAGATAAAGTACCCTTTGTAGAAACAGGTGTACTCCTGGAGATAAAGTACCCTTTGTAGAAACAGGTGTACTCCACCCTTTGTAGAAACAGGTGTACTCCTGGAGATAAAGTACCCTTTGTAGAAACAGGTGTACTCCTGGAGATAAAGTATCCATGGTAGAAACAGGTGTACTCCTGGAGATAAAGTACCCTTTGTAGAAACAGGTGTACTCCTGGAGATAAAGTGCTTTCAGAAAGTATTTACACCCCTTGACTTTTCCACATGTTGTTGTGCTACAGACTGAATTTAAAATGTAACTGAGATTTTGAGTCACTGGCCTACACACAATACCCCA
This sequence comes from Oncorhynchus tshawytscha, assembly GCF_018296145.1. Taxonomy (NCBI): domain Eukaryota; kingdom Metazoa; phylum Chordata; class Actinopteri; order Salmoniformes; family Salmonidae; genus Oncorhynchus; species Oncorhynchus tshawytscha. The sequence continues at coordinate 237,936 of NW_024609710.1, forward strand.
AAGTCAAAGTAGAATAATGTTTTCACAAATGAACTAATTCATTAAAAATAGAAAGCTGAAATGTCTTGAGACAATAAGTATTCAACCCCTTTCTTATGGCAAGCCTATACACAGGAGGTTGGTGGTACCTTAATTGGGGAGGATGGGCTCGTGGTTTCCATGTGTTTGATGCCATTCCATTTGCTCCGTTCCAGCCATTATTATGAGCCGTCCTCCCCTCAGCAGCCTACACTTAGCTGAAGCAAGTTCAGGAGTAAAAATGTGCTTAACAAGTCACATAATAAGTTGCATGGACTCACTCTGTGTGAAATAATAGTGTTTAACATGATACTAGTATTTAACATGATGTTTGAATGACTCCCTCATCTCTGTACCCCACACATACAATTATCTGTAAGGTCCCTCAGTCGAGCAGTGAGTTTCATACACAGATTCAACCACAATGACCGTGGAGGTTTTCCAATGCCTTGTAAAGAAGGGCACATTTAGGAAGATAAAAAAAAGTTAAAACAAAGAAGATAGGAAGGAAGAAAGGAAAACACTCAGGATATCACCATGAGGCTAATGGTTACAGAGTTTAATGGCTGTGATAGGAGAAAACTGAGGATGGATCAGCAACATTGTAGATACACAATACTAACCTAAATGACAGAGCGAAAAGAAGGAAGCCTGTACAGAATAAAAATATTCCCAAACATTCATCCTGTTTACAGCACTAAAGTAGAAGTGCAAAATAATTTGCCAAGAAATGTACTTTATGTCCTGAATACAAAGTGTTATGTTTGGGCAAAAACCAACACAACGCATCACTGAGTACCACATTTTCAAGCATGGTGGTGGTTGCATCCTGTTATGGGTATGCTTGTCATCAGCAAGGACTAGGAAGATTTCTTTTGTATAAAAATAAACAGAATAGATCTAAGCACTCAAAATCCTAAAGGAAACCTTGAGAGACAAATTTGCCTTTCAGCAGGACAATAACCTAAAACACAAGATGAAATATACACTGGAGTTTCTTACCAAGACGACATTAAACGTGGCCTAGTTACAGTTTTGACTTAAATTGCCTTGAAAATCTATGTCAAGACTTGAAAATGGCTGTCTAGCAATGATCAACAACCAACTTGACAGAGCTTGAATAATTTTTTAAAGAATAATGGGCAACTATTGTACAATCCAGGTGTGCAAAGCTCTTAGAGACTTACCCAGAAAGACTTACAGATGTAATCAATGCCAAATATGATTCTAACATAGGCTGTAACACAATAAAATGTTGAATAAGTCAAGGAGTAAACACAAACATAATGCTTTGAATACTCTCTGAAAGTACTGAAGTTAATAGGATGTTAATAAGTGGTGAAGTGTCCTTTTAAGATTCTAAGGCTGCCATGGCAACAGAGTTATGGAGTTTTATACATGATGCAGATAGGGTAACAGCAGAGGTGATTTGTCAAATTAATCTCAAATGAGAAGACACAACTTCCCTAACCTGATGCTTAAGAATCTTCCACAATTCTCAATTTTCTGAGGGGAAAACATGACCTGTATCACAGTTTGATGTGACCTTCAATCGTTGTAACATGTCAAAACAGGTTTGGATCTTCAATAAATATGTTTCAGAGATGGTACAGATGGAAAGAAAACTTCCAGATCCTGAGCCTTGGCTAGACTTCTCCAGTCCATTACAGAGATCTACTCCAACACCTCAACACAGTCATTTGGGTAACAGCAACACGAGCTGTTTGGCTTCAGCTGGCAGGTAAGCTGCTCTCCTCCTCATCTCTTCTCTCCTTTCAACAGTCCATTTAAAATGTTCTAACCTCGCTATGACACACAGTGCGGCTTTATACAGGTGTGTGTGTGTAAATGTGTCTGTGTGTACACAAACCGTATGGAGTCACACACACTAAGCCAAGTCTCTCTCTCTCTCTTTGAGTAATCCTGATGAATTTCCAGGGCTGTGAATACAAAACAGAGGTCGCATCCCAAATGGCACCCTATTCTCTCATTTAGTGCCTATGGGCACTGGTCAACAGTAGTGCCCTATATAAGGGAATGCAGTGCCATTTGGGATGCAGACCAATAATTCTTCCCTACCTCAATAACATCTCCACCTGTGAATAATTCCCAGTCAAATCAACAGCCCATAAAGTTTATAGGAAATACATTTCCCCCTGCCCTTTATTCCAACCCGTAAATCCGTCTGCGATTGTTCAGTATGTTTAGCCTGCTGTGACATACGTTACTTCTGTCTCATTATCATTCTCTATGAACCATCACATTGACATTTTTATGACCTCGCTCCTCTGAATGGATAGAAGTTTCTAATCCTCACTCCCCTTCGAGGGATCCCCAGTATCTTCATGAAACACAATGCTGCCAAGAAAATAACCCATAAACAACTCTCACATTGGGGCCGCCATGTGATGTGCTCTTGTAATGGCAAACTAAATACATTTCTCCCTTTCTCAAAACTAGAAGGTCTCAACTAAGATAAATGACCACTGAGACACTGGGTTGGAGTACAGTCTTTTTTATTTGTCTGTTTAGCACACAGGGGAGTGCTGGGGAGTTGAAGAGCAGAAAATTTAAGTCCCAAATGACACCCTATTCCCTATCAAAAGTAGTGCACTACATAGGGAATAGGGTGCCATTTGGGATGCCTCCTATCTCTAGCAACAGGACATATCTGGCTGCAGGGAGATACTTCATAACCCAGTAAGCTAGGTGCAGAACGAGGCTTGGTGGTCTTCCGGGGATGGGACATTACTGAGTCCTGTAAGTAGTATATCAGAGAAGCTTAATGTGGGAAGGAATTGTGTGTGTGTGTGTGTGTGTGTGTGTGTGTGTGTGTGTGTGTGTGTGTGTGTGTGTGTGTGTGTGTGTGTGTGTGTGTGTGTGTGTGGGTGTGTGTGGGTGTGTGTGGGTGTGTGTGTGTTTGTACATGCGTGCGTCCATGTTTGTGCACTCGTGTTTGTGCATGTTTGTGTATGTACATGAGTGTGCAGAACTGCATGTGTGTGTGTGAGAGAGGGGGCAGGGGGGTCTGTTAGGGGGCCAAACCGCAATCCCACAAGGCTCGACCTCACAATATGAGCACTGGATGTAATGGGATATTTATCAGCCGAGGACACTTGGTCGACGACAAGGGGAAACAAACAACCATGTATAAACAGAGCACCCCCCTGCATTATGATAAACAACCACAGTGTTAGCACGTCTGATGACCACTCACTGAACTGGATTCTGCAGAGTACCCTTCAGGAGTTACCAATGTTTCAAAGTAGGTATTATCTAAATAGAAGGAGGAGGAGGAGGAAGAGGAGTAGGAGGAGGAAGAGTAGAAGGAGGAGGAAGAGGAGGAGCAGGAGGAGGAGTAAGAGAAGGAAGAGAAGGATCAGAAGAAGATGAAGAGGATGAATCAGAAGAGGAGGATCAGAAGAAAATGAAGAAGAAGAATGAGAATCAGAGTAAGATTTAGAATCTTGGAGAAATCTTGGAGAACTCTTCATTCATTGAGCTCTTTAACCTTCACCAGCCAGACTGTTGTTAGTTTGCCAGCTATCGATCAGAACACATTAAGTGGTATCTGCTGGAAGATTTACAACCAGACTGTTGTAAGTTTGCCAGCTATCGATCAGAACACATTAAGTGGTATCTGCTGGAAGATTACAACCAGACTCTACAGCTGGGAAGAATTGACATTTGGATAAAAGAAACTCCACTCCATCCATCCAATTTCGTTATCTGTCTAATTTTATTGACAGAGGTCCCTTCTCACTCCCTTGACAGACCCATGTTAGCATTGTGTTTCTCAAACTGACTTCCCACTGGGCACAGACGTCAGTTCAACGTCTAGTTTTGATTTACATGGGTTGTCAACTAATGTGAATTCAACATGAAATCAACCAAAAATGTCACACTGTAATTGGATGTGGGTTAAAAGTTGGGCCCAAAAAAGACGAAATTGCCTTACGTTAATTACTTTGTGCAAATCCAATCGGTTTTCCACACTTATTCAATGTCATCACATATTTTGGGGGTTGAAATGACATGGAAACAGCGTTGATTCAACCAGTATTTGCCCAGTGGGTTTGTTTTTGACCTGATGAGGAGGAATTCTTACAGATGGGCCAGGAACATGTCAGGGCTTAGAAGAGATAAAGAAGGGTAAGACCTAGAGAGAAAGAGGCACCTAGAGAGAGAAAGAGACACCTAGAGAGAGAAAGAGAAACCTAGAGAGAGAAAGAGACACCTAGAGAGAGAAAGAGACACCTAGAGAGAGAAAGACACACCTAGAGAGAGAAAGAGACACCTAGAGAGAGAAAGAGACACCTAGAGAGAGAAAGAGACACCTAGAGAGAGAAAGAGACACCTAGAGAGAGAAAGAGACACCCTAGAGAGAGAGAAAGAGACACCTAGAGAGAGAAAGAGACACCTAGAGAGAGAAAGAGACACCTAGAGAGAGAAAGAGGCACCTAGAGAGAGAAAGAGACACCTAGAGAGAGAAAGAGACACCTAGAGAGAGAAAGAGACACCTAGAGAGAGAAAAGACACCTAGAGAGAGAAAGAGAAACCTAGAGAGAGAAAGAGACACCTAGAGAGAGAAAGAGACACCTAGAGAGAGAAAGAGAAACCTAGAGAGAGAAAGAGACACCTAGAGAGAGAAAGAGACACCTAGAGAGAGAAAGAGACACCTAGAGAGAGAAAGAGACACCTAGAGAGAGAAAGAGACACCTAGAGAGAGAAAGAGAAACCTAGAGAGAGAAAGAGACACCTAGAGAGAGAAAGAGAAACCTAGAGAGAGAAAGAGAAACCTAGAGAGAGAAAGAGACACCTAGAGAGAGAAAGAGAGAGAAGAAAGAGAACCTAGAGAGAGAAAGAGAAACTAGAGAGAGAGAGAGAAAGAGACACCTAGAGAGAGAAAGAGACACCTAGAGAGAGAAAGAGAAACCTAGAGAGAGAAAGAGACACCTAGAGAGAGAAAGAGACACACCTAGAGAGAGAAAGAGACACCTAGAGAGAGAAAGAGACACCTAGAGAGAGAAAGAGAAACCTAGAGAGAGAAAGAGACACCTAGAGAGAGAAAGAGACACCCAGAGAGAGAAAGACACACCTACAGAGAGAAAGAGACACCTAGAGAGAGAAAGAGACACCCAGAGAGAGAAAGAGAAACCTAGAGAGAGAAAGAGACACCTAGAGAGAGAAAGAGACAAGAGACACCAGAGAGAGAAAGAGAAACCTAGAGAGAGAAAGAGACACCTAGAGAGAGAAAGAGAAACCCAGAGAGAGAAAGAGACACCTAGAGAGAGAAAGAGACACCTAGAGAGAGAAAGAGACACATAGAGAGAGAAAGAGACACCTAGAGAGAGAAAGAGACACCCAGAGAGAGAAAGAGAAACCCAGAGAGAGAAAGAGAAACCCAGAGAGAGAAAGAGAAACCCAGAGAGAGAAAGAGAAACCTTGAGAGAGAGAGAAAGAGACACCTAGAGAGAGAAAGAGACACCTAGAGAGAGAAAGAGAAACATAGAGAGAGAAAGAGACACCTAGAGAGAGAAAGAGAAACCTAGAGAGAGAAAGAGAAACCCAGAGAGAGAAAGAGAAACCCAGAGAGAGAAAGAAACCTAGAGAGAGAAAGAGACACCTAGAGAGAGAAAGAGACACCTAGAGAGAGAAAGAAACCTAGAGAAATAAAGAGAGACCTAGAGAGAGAAAGAAACCCAGAGAGAGAAAGAGAAACCCAGAGAGATAAAGAGAAACCTAGAGAGAGAAAGAGAAACCTAGAGAGAGAAAGAAATCTAGAGAGAGAAAGAAACCTAGAGAGATAAAGAGAAACCTAGAGAGATAAAGGGAAACCGAAAGAGTTAAAGAGAAACCTAGAGAGAAAGAGAAACCTAGAGAGAGAAAGAGAAACCCAGAGAGATAAAGAGAAACCTAGAGAGAGAAAGAGACACCTAGAGAGAGAAAGAAACCCAGAGAGATAAAGAGAAACCTAGATGGGATAAAGAGAAACCCAGAGAGAGAAAGACACCTAGAGAGAGAAAGAGAAACCCAGAGAGATAAAGAGAAACCCAGAGAGAGAAAGAAACCCAGAGAGAGAAAGAGAAACCTAGAGAGAGAAAGAGACACATAGAGAGAGAAAGAGACACCCAGAGAGAGAAAGAGAAACCCAGAGAGAGAAAGAGAAACCCAGAGAGAGAAAGAGAAACCTTGAGAGAGAGAAAGAGACACCTAGAGAGAGAAAGAGACACCTAGAGAGAGAAAGAGAAACATAGAGAGAGAAAGAGACACCTAGAGAGATAAAGAGAAACCTAGACAGAGAAAGAAACCCAGAGAGAGAAAGAGAAACCCAGAGAGATAAAGAGAAACCTAGAGAGAGAAATAAACCTAGAGAGAGAAAGAGACACCTAGAGAGATAAAGAGAAACCTAGACAGAGAAAGAAACCCAGAGAGAGAAAGAGAAACCCAGAGAGATAAAGAGAAACCCAGAGAGAGAAAGAAACCTAGAGAGAGAAAGAGACACCTAGAGAGAGAAAGAGACACCTAGAGAGAGAAAGAAACCTAGAGAGATAGAGAGAAACCTAGACAGAGAAAGAAACCCAGAGAGAGAAAGAGAAACCTAGAGAGAGAAAGAGAAACCCAGAGAGAGAAAGAGAAACCCAGAGAGAGAAAGAAACCTAGAGAGAGAAAGAGACACCTAGAGAGAGAAAGAGACACCTAGAGAGAGAAAGAAACCTAGAGAAATAAAGAGAAACCTAGAGAGAGAAAGAAACCCAGAGAGAAAAAGAGAAACCCAGAGAGATAAAGAGAAACCTAGAGAGAGAAAGAGAAACCCAGAGAGATAAAGAGAAACCTAGATGGGATAAAGAGAAACCTAGAGAGAGAAAGAAACCCAGAGAGAGAAAGAAACCTAGAGAGATAAAGAGAAACCTAGAGAGAGAAAGAGAAACCTAGAGAGAGAAAGAAACCTAGAGAGAGAAAGAAACCTAGAGAGATAAAGAGAAACCTAGATGGGATAAGAGAAACCTAGAGAGAGAAAGAAACCCAGAGAGAGAAAGAAACCTAGAGAGAGAAAGAGACACCTAGAGAGAGAAAGAAACCTAGAGAGATAAAGAGAAACCTAGAGAGAGAAAGAGAAACCTAGAGAGAGAAAGAAACCCAGAGAGAGAAAGAAACCTAGAGAGATAAGGAGAAACCTAGAGAGAGAAAGAGAAACCTAGAGAGAGAAAGAAATCTAGAGAGAGAAAGAGACACCTAGAGAGAGAAAGAGAAACCTAGAGAGATAAAGAAACCTAGAGAGAGAAAGAGAAACCTAGAGAGAGAAAGAGAAACCTAGAGAGAGAATGACAGACCTAGAGAGATAAAAAGAAACCTAAAGAGAGAAAAACAAACCTAGAGAGAGAAAGACAAACCTAGAGAGATAAAGAGAAACCTAGAGGGATAAAGAGAAATCTAGAGAGAGAAAGAAACGTCCTTTACCATTTGTACATTGTTAAAACACTGCATATATATATATAATATGACATTTGTAATGTCTTTATTGTTTTGAAACTTCTGTATGTGTGATGTTTACTGTTAATTTTTATTGTTTATTTCACTTTATATATTCACTTTATATATTATCTACCTCACTTGTTTTGGCAATGTTAACACGTTTCCCATGCCAATAAAGCCCTTGAATTGAATTGAATTGAAAGAAACCTAAAGAGATAGAGAGAAACCTAGAGAGATAATGACAGACCTAGAGAGATAAAAAGAAACCTAGAGAGAGAAAGACAGACCTAGAGAGAGAAATACAAAGCTAGAGGGATAAAGAGAAACCTAGAGAGAGAAAGACAGACCCAGAGAGATAAAGACAAACCTAGAGAGAGAAAGACAGACCCAGAGAGATAAAGACAAACCTAGAGAGAGAAAGACAGACCCAGAGAGATAAAGACAAACCTAGAGAGAGAAAGACAGACCCAGAGAGATAAAGACAAACCTAGAGAGATAAAGAGAAACCTAGAGAGAGAAAGACAGACCCAGAGAGATAAAGACAAACCTAGAGCGATAGCTGACGAGTACAGTGAGTCCAGATGGAGGTGGGCAGAATGACGAGTTGCCTTGAGCTGAGAAAGATACACAGAAAGTTAACAGTACGGTAAGTGTCAGTGTGCATTCAGTGGAGAAATGGTTTCTTTACACTAAGTGCAGTAAGTATATTGACCCATATTAATTGTGATACGTTAGTTACCAGGGTGACAGACTGTGGTTGGACTAAGAGCAATGATAAAAATAAAAATAACACAAATATTTCATTCTTAGTGTTCAAATTATAAAGACTACCACAGACCCATGATGTCAGTTGTGTGACTAAGAGTGGATTCAATCAAAGTGCATAAGCCATTTACTGCAGTGGACTAAATCAGGGTCCCACATAGTGTTTCTTGGTAGTCTTAAACAAAAGTATACACCTCATACACATGGATATGGACCTTAAAAAAGAAGACACCTGTACCATGTCAGATAAAGAGTTGAAATGTATTACATTTTGAGTTTTCATTCCAATATTACACTTTATATACATCACAGAAGACTGAATTATAACAAAACCGTTTAACATAGAAATGTTTATTTATTATGAAATTATGAAAAATATGAATAACATTCCAGCCATGAGGCCTCTAGAGGGTGATTTGGTCATTTGACTGCAGGAACTAGTATTGTTTATCTGTTGTGTTATTTCTCAAACTACCCACCTACATCCTCTGATAAACTGTAACCATCTACCACTAAATGCTGCTAGTACCAACAAACATCCTGGGATCGAATTTGACCACAGACATATGTAATGACTTTGTTCATAGTAAAATGTGTATTTGTTATAGTGGAAATACTATAGGCTTACAGTCTATAGCTGTGGCTACGGTTACCTGGTCCTGTGGTGGAGTCTGTACCAACTGAAAAACATGATAGCCAAGGAATAGTGGTAATTGATTAATCCCCCATATCCCCCTAAAACCATGGTATGGCCCATTAGCTTAGCTCATTAGCCAGTTACAATGGGTAAATCTCATTTCATGGGTTACTGATGAATGTGTCTGGACGCAGCACCAGTGTAAGTATAACTGACGTAATGCACACAAACATGACCTTTGACCCCATATCTCCCACTGAGAGGTCAACTAGACACATCGTGACCTTTGACATGTATTAAATAATGGCTGTTTTTTTAATATGTTACTTTTTGGAGGAAAATGCACTATTTCAAGGTCAGATCATGGAGAAACTGAGGCGTGGTTCGAATCCCACTTTTGACACCAACTTCTTTTACTCTGGATGACATAAAATATTTACTTTTGTAGTTGTGCCACTTAAACTAACACAACTTTCCACACAATTTATATTAAAGGCACCATTAAAAGACTAGGCCCAGGTTACACTTAGTGTCTGACCCACATGGTACACTATTCCCTATATAGTGCACTACTTTTGACCAGTGACCTATGTCAGGTCAAAAGTAGCGCACTATATAGTGAATAGGATGCCAACACATGGAACACATCACCACTGTCTTTATTACTACAGTATACAGTACAAAAACATCCTGCAGACTGAATTGCCTCCACAGAAGCATCCAACAGTAGGATCCAGGCCCCTACAGCAGCAGGACTTATATTACATTAACGTCAGCTGTATAATTGGAGCAGCTCTATCAAGGAGGCTGTTTATTAGGCCACAGAACGACCTTGTGTTGACGAGGAATATTAATCAATCATAACGAGCCCCGGTTGCAATTCACCCACATCAAAATCTCCATGAATTTTTCCTGATTAAGATGGAAGGAAAGAGATAAAGTGGAGAGAGAAAAGAGGAGAGAGAAAAAGGTCAAGAGCTTCCTCCAGTGTGATGGTGATGTCTTTCAGGGGAGAACGCTGCAGACTCCCTCCTCCTCTTCCTCCTCCCGTCTCCCTCCTCCATAATACACCAGATGCCACTCAGTTTTTATATTCCATGTATCGTAGGAGAAGAACATTGATTTACCATGTATTGATTACCATTCAGGCAACATTGTTCATCAGAATTGGTAAAAAACAAAAACAATTCTAGAAATGGTTTCATTACATTCATAACTGCATGTCAGTGTGATCTGCATATGGAAACTTCAGTATGAACCGTTGACATAGATACAAATGGTTTGATTGCATGACATTCAGGCTGACACAATTTTCCTAAAACAAGAAAGCCCAGAGGTATGATTAACACAACATCTGACTGAATGAACTGAGAATACAGTTGTCGACTACTTTAACCGACTTTAAATGTCACTCTCCATACAAACACAATCTATGGGTTTTTTGTCATATGAAAAACACGCTTTTTCAACACAAAGAAGAGGATAGCATCTGACATATCTTTTCTACGTGTGTCCCTGCTCTGTTCAAAGCCAGATTCAACCTTTAGATTTGGTCTTAGATTCTGAGGGGTTTCTGCAGTTTGAAATCGAATTCTGAGGGGCTTTTGCATCGTGCTCGGCTCCCACTGATTTTGCCATCCAGTCTGATAGTATTGCAGAGGACAGTTCATCTAGAAGCTCCTGGGATTGAAGAGATGAGCCTTTCCATGCATGGCCTACCACACATATACTGGGAGAGAGATTCCAAGGCGGGCCAAGATATCAACGCTCTTCCAGAGAACCTGATTTTTAAACTTTAATCCAAGTAAATAAAGACTGACAGGAACAGGCGTGTTGGAGGCATGGTGAGCTACTCACAAATTAGGGAAGATGCATATGGAGTAAAGTAGCTGTTTACAATATACAACGTGTATTAACTTTGTTGGAATAGTCATCTGCTTTGGAGTAGTGGAGATTTACAATATGTGTCCACAGAAAGGTCATGAAAATCAATAAACAGCCTGCTCATCCAACACAATCAACAGACAGCCTGCTCATCCAACACAATCAACAGACAGCCAGCTCATCCAACACAATCAACAGACAGCCTGCTCATCCAACACAATCAACAGACAGCCTGCTCATCCAACACAATCAACAGACAGCCTGCTCATCCAACACAATCAACAGACAGCCTGCTCATCCAACACAATCAACAGACAGCCTGCTCATCCAACACAATCAACAGACAGCTTGCTCATCCAACACAATCAACAGACAGCCTGCTCATCCAACACAATCAACAGACAGCCTGCTCATCCAACATAATCAACAGACAGCCAGCTCATCCAACACAATCAACAGACAGCCTGCTCATCCAACACAATCAACAGACAGCCAGCTCATCCAACACAATCAACAGACAGCCAGCTCATCCAACACAATCAACAGACAGCCAGCTTATCCAGCACAATCAACAGATAGCCTGCTCATCCAACACAATCAACAGATAGTCTTCTCATCCAACACAATCAACAGACAGCTTGCTCATCCAACACAATCAACAGATATCCTTCTCATCCAACACAATCAACAGACAGCCTGCTCATCCAACTCAATCAACAGACAGCCTGCTCACCCAACACAATCAACAGACAGACTGCTTATCCAACACAATCAACAGACATCTTACCCATGCAACACAATCAACAGACATCTTACCCATGCAACACAATCAACAGACATCTTACCCATGCAACACAATCAACAGACATCTTACCCATGCAACACAATCAACAGACATCTTACCCATGCAACACAATCAACAGACAGCTTCATCACGATGAAGGCTAATTACGATCACGATCAAGCACTTTGAATTCATGTGTTCTAAAAGACCAGGCCCCTTGAGCCCCAACAAAGCCAGTAACTTTTGGAAACCAACCGTTGAGAGCTGCTTGATGAAGGGAACTATGGGAGCGAGAGGTGTCACTCAAAATGTAATCTGCTGTCAAGGAGGGGGTGGGGGGTATTGGTACGGACACGTCACTCATGGCTGAAATGGTGGTGGCCTTCCTGGACAAGGTCAGGTGTCCCTCTAGAACGTACCCTGTCACTGGTCCTGTTATAGGGTCATCACAGTCTCTCATGGGCCCACAGGCTTATATAATCACTATTAGAGCAGAGACCAGAGAAAGAGAGAGATAGACATGGAGAGGGAGAGAACGAGATAGATGGAGATGCCGAGAAAGAGAGGTACGTGTAATGGGTAGAAAGAGATAGAGAAATGGAGAGGGAGAGAACGAGATAGATGGAGATGCCGAGAAAGAGAGGTACATGTAATGGGTAGAAAGAGATAGAGAAATGGAGAGGGAGAGAACAAGAGAGATATAAATGCAGAGAAAGAGAGGAACAATGTATTATAAAGCACTTTTTACAGTTGTCACAAAGTGCTAGAAGGAGAGACTATAACTTTTTGCACACTGTTACAACACTGTATGTAGACATAATATGACATTTGAAATGTCTTTATTATTTTGGAACTTCTGTGAGTGTAATGTTTACTGTAAATATGTATTTTTAATTTCACTTTTGTTTATTGTCTACTTCACTTTCTTTGGCAATGTTAACATATGTTTCCAATGCCAATAAATACCTTAAGTTGAATGTAATTTAATTGAGATAAAGGGAGAAATGGAGACAGATCGAAAGAGAGTAAGAGAAATACACTGAGCAAAAATATAAACCCAACATGTAAAGTTTTGGTCCCATGATTCAAGAGATGAAATAAAAGATCCCAGAAATGTTCAATCATGCAAAAAGCACATTTCTCTCAAATTCTGTGTTCACATTTTTTTACATCCCTATTAGTGAGCATGTCTCCTTTGCCAAGATAATCCATCCACCTGACAGGTGTGGCATATCAAGCAGCTGATTAAACAGCATTATCATTACACAGGTGCATCTTGTGCTAGGGACAATAAAAGGACACTCAAATGTGCAGTTTTGTCTAACAACACAATGCCACAGATGTCTCAAGCTTTTAGGGAGAGTACAATTGGCATGCTGACTGCAGGCATTTCCCCCAGAGCTGTTGCCAGATAATCAAATGTTAATTTCTCTACCATAAGCCGCCTCCAATGTCATTTGGAGAATTTGGCAGTACGTCCAAGCGGCTTCACAAACACAGAGCACGTGTAACCACGCCAGCCAAGGACATCCACATCGGGCTTCTTCACCTGCATGATCGTCTGAGACGAGCCACCCATACAGCTGATGAAACTGTGGGTTTGCACATCCGAAGAATTTCTGCACAAACTGTCAGAAACCATCTCAGGGAAGCTCATCTACGTGCTTGTCTTCCTCACCAGGGTCTTGACCTGACTACTGTTCTGCATCGTAACTGACTTCAGTGGGCAAATGCTCACCTTCGATGGCTACTGGCATGCTGGAGAAGAGGCTCTTCACGGATGAATCCCGGTTTCAACTATACCAGGCAGATGGTTGACAGCGTGTATGAGGTCGTGTGAGCGAGTGGTGTGCTGATGTCAACGTTGTGAACAGAGTGCCCCATGGTGGCGGTGGGGTTATGGAATGGGCAGGCTTTGAGCATGTTTGCGATGCATGTTTGGGATGCTCTGGATCGACATGTACGACAGCGTGTTCCAGTTCCCACCAATATTCAGCAACTTTCTACAGCCATTGAAAAGAAGTGGGACAACATTTCACAAGCTACAATCAACAGCCTGATCAACTCTATGTGAAGGAGATTATTGCGCTGCATGAGACAAATAGTGGTCTTCTGATCCACACCCCAACCTTCAGTTTTAAAGATATCTTTAACTAACAGATGCATATTTGTATTCCCAGTCATGTGAAATACATATTTTAGGGCCTAATGAATTCATTTAAATTGACTGATTTCCTTTTATGAACTGGAACTCAGTAAAATCTTTGAAATTGTTGAATGTTGCATTTATATTTTTGTTCAGTGTAGACAGAGAGGGAGAAAGAGAGGAAAAATATTCAACAGCCTTTCTCCTTCAATGCCTGTACCTGCTCCACTGTGATATGATGTCGTTATGGGAATGTGCTCTTTCTTAGGTAACATAAACCACTTTTCTAAGGGCTTTTGCCACATTTAAGACCTGGGAGGAAAGCACATTTCAGTGTAAAACAAACCGGAGAATCCAAGAGAGAGAAGGAGAGAGAGAGGGAGTATGAGTGAGTAAGAAAACAAGAGAGTAAGAGAGGGAGTGAGTGAATAAGTAAGTAAGTGAGAGAGAGAGAGAGAATGAGAAGGAGAGGAAGAGTGAGAGAGAGGGAGGGGGAGGGAGAGGGAGAGAATATGTTTTTACTTAGTTTGTTCGTTCCCTGGCTTCTGAGTGCTGCCATTTCAGGAACCCATCAGAATGGGTATGTTTCCGGCCAATCAACTCACCTCTAAAAGAACTTAAAGCGTAGAAATAACCTACCATTTGCCGTTGTATTCTCGTCCGCTGTCATATTCTACAAGACCTGATACAGCCTTGGCTTTCAAGCCATCGATATGTTACCTGGGCAACCTTGTGTGAAGCGTCAATCACTTTCGGCATAGCATTAAAAGTGCACACAACTGCCTCCTGAGTGGCACAGCGGTCTCAGGCACTGCAGTGCTTTGAGGCGTCATTACAGATCCGGGTTCGATGAGGGGGCGCACAATTGGCCCAGCGTCGTCCAGGTCAGGGGAGGCCTCCCGGGATGTCCTTGTTCTATTGTGCTCTAGCGACTCGTGTGGCGGGCCGGGCGCATGCACGCTGATATGGTCGCCAGTTGTACCTCCTACACATTGGTGCGGCTGGCTTCCGGGTTAAGGGAGCAGTGTGTCAAGAAGCAATGTGACTTGGCAGGGTGGTGTTTCGGAGGACACATGGCTCTCGACCTTCGCCTCTGCCGAGAGTTGCAGCGATGGACAAAACTGTAACTACCAATTGGATATCATGAAATTGGGAAGGAAAAGGGGGTAAAAGTACAAATATATCTATATTTTTTTAAGTGCACCCAACTAGCTTTTTAAGCATAACTCCTGTGTTTGAGTTTGCAAATTCCCTCCAACTTGGGGGAAAGGTCTTGAGACTACACTACTCAGACAGCCTCAAGATTTGAATTGTTGCATCACACTAAATCATTCATGCTTTGGGGAAGCTGATTCTGCTTTGTGGGCAATCTACTGTTGGTTTTCATTGTTTTAGCCAGCTGTGTTTTCAATGCGACTCTCCTCTGTGTTGCTTGAGCAGCGTACAAAATACCCACTTGTCTTTAGTTTGTTTGGAAGTGCGCTGTGGAGCAATATGGAAATGAATAGTTAATGGGGTTTGTGGGACACATTTTGAAACAAACTAAATATTTGTCATATTTTGTGCTGCTTTAGTCTTCAACTCTCCCCTAGGTTATTTTTTTATTGACTACTTTCTGTTTTTTTCTCTTTTCCTTTAGAATCTTATCATTGTGACCTCATCGCATTAAGGGGCCATGCACTGCAGCGCTACACTGTATGACAGGGAATCTGATGAATCAGACGTGACTGGGACATGAACATCAAACAGAGCACAACACGTAATTCCTCACCAAAGAACCTCTGGAATGAGAGCGAGAGAGAGAGAGAGAGAGAGGGCGATAGAGGATGTGCAATAGAGGATATATGATAGGACTGAGCTGATTGGCTGAACGAGGGGCCAATAGAGTGCTAATAAATGCAGCGGAAATCATGTCAATCATGAACTGCCCCGGGCCAGTTTTTAATTGCCTGGAATTGTTCGGGACAGACAATTTAGCAGTCTGGCCGTAGATTTAGCTGGGTCAGAGCACTTGATGTGTGAGTAGTGAATTCAGACCTGACGCCTGACAGGGCCTGCACTCACTCAATGAGGAACTGGCTGAAGAGGGGTGGAAGAACAACCTTTTGAGTATTATACCGTAGTTAAAGGGCCAATCCGGAGTTGCTACATCCATTATTGGACTGTTAAATGAATCATATAATAGCCATTGATTCTTGAAGAATATAACTTATAAATGCTTCATGAGCTTAGTTCAACTGTCGTACCCCATCAGAATATAATATAAGCTTATTTTACTCCAATGTTTTAAAAAAAGTCAATATAAACAAACACTGTATAATGTCAAAATATGGTTAAAACTATCATTGTGACGTCATGGATGGTCAGTCCTTGCATCCATCACTTTGTGCAGGAATGTGAGAGTGGTTATATTTCTCCATTCTTCAGGTGTTTACCAAAACATGTGTCGGGGTGGCCCAGTTGTTACTGTTTGAACTCCAGATTGTCTCTTTATGCTATACTCATGGACAGTGAATTCTTGTCACAATCAGCAAAATTGTATTTTAATAATAATAAATAGATATATATATTGCCACATACCACAGATAAGTGCAGTGAAATGTGTTGTTTTACAGGGTCAGCCATACAGAACTGGAGACACCTCGTCATTTTTGGCAGTTCAACGGTAGCTAGCAGTAGAGTGTGTGAGCACAACTGTAGCTAGCTAGCTAAGCATCTTGTCTAACTGTGGTGCGAGGCAGCAAAGCATCCCTAAAATCATCCCACAACCACCACGATGTTTGCCCGTTGGTATGAGGTTCTTACTGTGGAATGAAGTGGTTTTCGCCAGACATAATGGGACCCATGTCGTCTAAAAAGTTTTGTCAAGTTTAGTCAAAAAGCACCTGGAAGCATCTGGATGATCATCAAGACTTCTGGAAGAATGTTCTATGGACAGATGGGTCAAAAGTTTTTAGAAGACACGGGTCCCAAATGGTTACATGAAAATGGTTAAAGTCTACATGAAAATGTTTCAAGTCTACATGAAAATGGTTCAAGTCTACATGAAAATGGTTCAAGTCTACATGAAAATGTTTCAAGTCTACATGAAAATGGTTCAAGTCTACATGAAAATGGTTCAAGTCTACATGAAAATGGTTCAAGTCTACATGAAAATGTTTCAAGTCTACATGAAAATGGTTCAAGTCTACATGAAAATGGTTAAAGTCTACATGAAAATGTTTCAAGTCTACATGAAAATGGTTCAAGTCTACATGAAAATGTTTCAAGTCTACATGAAAATGGTTCAAGTCTACATGAAAATGGTTAAAGTCTACATGAAAATGTTTCAAGGTTACATGAAAATGGTTCAAGTCTACATGAAAATGGTTAAAGTCTACATGAAAATGAAAATGTTTCAAGTCTACATGAAAATGTTTCAAGTCTACATGAAAATGGTTCAAGTCTAAGAAAATCTACATGAAAATGGTTCAAGTCTACATGAAAATGGTTCAAGTCTACATGAAAATGGTTAAAGTCCACATGAAAATGGTTCAAGTCTACATGAAAATGGTTAAAGTCTACATGAAAATGGTTAAAGTCTACATGAAAATGGTTCAAGTCTACATGAAAATGGTTAAAGTCTACATGAAAATGGTTAAAGTCCACATGAAAATGGTTCAAGTCTACATGAAAATGGTTAAAGTCTACATGAAAATGGTTCAAGTCTACATGAAAATGGTTCTAGTCTACATGAAAATGGTTAAAGTCCACATGAAAATGGTTCAAGTCTACATGAAAATGGTTAAAGTCTACATGAAAATGGTTCAAGTCTACATGAAAATGGTTCTAGTCTACATGAAAATGGTTAAAGTCCACATGAAAATGGTTCATGAAAATGGTTCAAGTCTACATGAAAATGGTTAAAAGCAACACATTTTAAGTTCTGGAATGGCCTAGTCAAAGTCCAGTCGCTGAGTTAAAGCAGTTCTGCTTGCAAGAGTGGGCCAAAATGTATCCACAGTTATGTGAGAGACTGATCAACAACTACAGGAAGCATTTGGTTGGAGTCGTTGCAGCTAAAGGTAGCAAAACCAGTTATTGAGTGTAAGGGGGCAATTGCCTTATCACACAGGGGAATTGGGTGTTGCATAACTTTGTTAATTAAATTAATTAAATAACTATACTTTTTTTGTGTTATTTGTAAACTAAGGTTCCCTTTATCTAATATTAGGTTTTGGTTGAAGATCTGATAACATTGAGTATCAAAAATATGCACAAATATAGAAAATCAAAAATGGGCAAATCCTTCACAGCACTGTATTTACAGTGGATTACTACCTCACCACTCTTTGCTAGCAAATGGGACGTCTCCTGGAATTTGGACTTTTTTTAATGTTTGTGACGTCTCCACTTCCCAAGCGTACAGTACTGCTTTTTTCCATTCCACACAGGGATGAAGGGTGCTGTTCTTGGGACAGATCATATCTGTTTGAACTGAGTCATGCTGTTTGTCTCTTTTTATTGGTCTCGCAGGTCAAACATGTCTTAGCTGCTGTTTGTCTCTTTTTATTGGTCTGGCAGGTCAAACATGTCTTAGCTGCTGTTTGTCTCTTTTTATTGGTCTGACATGTCAAACATGTCTTAGCTGCTGTTTGTCTCTTTTTATTGGTCTGGCAGGTCAAACATGTCTTAGCTGCTGTTTGTCTCTTTTTATTGGTCTGGCAGGTCAAACATGTCTTAGCTGCTGTTTGTCTCTTTTTATTGGTCTGGCAGGTCAAACATGTCTTAGCTGCTGTGTGTCTCTTTTTATTGGTCTGGTCAAACATGTCTTAGCTGCTGTGTGCAGGTCAAACATGTCTTAGCTGCTGTGTGTCTCTTTTTATTGGTCTGTCAAACATGTCATGTTTGTCAAACATGTCTTAGCTGCTGTCTCTTTTTATTGGTCTGTCAAACATGTCTTGTCTCTTTTTATTGGTCTGGCAGGTCAAACATGTCTTAGCTGCTGTGTGTCTCTTTTATTGGTTTAGCTGCTGTTTGTCTCTTTTTATTGGTCTGGCAGGTCAAACATGTCTTAGCTGCTGTTTGTCTCTTTTTATTGGTCTGGCAGGTCAAACATGTCTTAGCTGCTGTTTGTCTCTGTTGTCTTTTTATTGGTCTGACATGTCAAGCTGCATGTCTTAGCTGCAGGTCAAACATGTCTTAGCTGCTGTGTGTCTTTTTATTGGTCTGGCAGGTCAAACATGTCTTAGCTGCTGTTTGTCTCTTTTTATTGGTCTGCAGGTCAAACATGTCTTAGCTGCTGTTTGTCTCTTTTTATTGGTCTGGCAGGTCAAACATGTCTTAGCTGCTGTTTGTCTCTTTTTATTGGTCTGGCAGGTCAAACATGTCTTAGCTGCTGTTTGTCTCTTTTTATTGGTCTGACATGTCAAACATGTCTTAGCTGCTGTGTGTCTCTTTTTATTGGTCTGGCAGGTCAAACATGTCTTAGCTGCTGTTTGTCTCTTTTTATTGGTCTGACATGTCAAACATGTCTTAGCTGCTGTGTGTCTCTTTTTATTGGTCTGACATGTCAAACATGTCTTAGCTGCTGTTTGTCTCTTTTTATTGGTCTGGCATGTCAAACATGTTTTAGCTGCTGTTTGTCTCTTTTTATTGGTCTGTTTGTCTCATGTCAAACATGTCTTAGCTGCATGTCTTAGCTGCTGTGTCTCTTTTTATTGGTCTGACATGTCAAACATGTCTTAGCTGCTGTGTGTCTCTTTTTATTGGTCTGGCATGTCAAACATGTCTTAGCTGCTGTGTGTCTCTTTTTATTGGTCTGGCATGTCAAACATGTCTTAGCTGCTGTTTGTCTCTTTTTATTGGTCTGGCAGGTCAAAATGTCATGTCTTTTTAGCTGTCAAACATGTCTTGTGCTGTTTGTCTCTTTTTATTGGTCTGACATGTCAAACATGTCTTAGCTGCTGTTTGTCTCTTTTTATTGGTCTCAGGTCAAACATGTCTTAGCTGCTGTGTGTCTCTTTTTATTGGTCTGACATGTCAAACATGTCTTAGCTGCTGTTTGTCTCTTTTTATTGGTCTGACATGTCAAACATGTCTTAGCTGCTGTTTGTCTCTTTTTATTGGTCTGGCAGGTCAAACATGTCTTAGCTGCTGTTTGTCTCTTTTTATTGGTCTGGCAGGTCAAACATGTCTTAGCTGCTGTTTGTCTCTTTTTATTGGTCTGGCATGTCAAACATGTCTTAGCTGCTGTGTGTCTCTTTTTATTGGTCTGACATGTCAAACAAGCTGCTGTTTGTCTCATGTCAAACATGTTTAGCTGCTGTTTGTCTTTTTATTGGCTGTCAAACATGTCTTAGCTGCTTTGTCTCTTTTTATTGGTCTGGCAGGTCAAACATGTCTTAGCTGCTGTGTGTCTCTTTTTATTGGTCTGGCAGGTCAAACATGTCTTAGCTGCTGTGTCTCTTTTTATTGGTCTCAGGTCAAACATTTTATTGGTCTTTTTATTGGTCTGGCAGGTCAAACATGTCTTAGCTGTCTCTTTTTATTGGTCTGTGTCTTAGCTCTGTTTGTCTCTTTTTATTGGTCTGGCATGTCAAACATGTCTTAGCTGCTGTTTGTCTCTTTTTATTGGTCTGACATGTCAAACATGTCTTAGCTGCTGTTTGTCTCTTTTTATTGGTCTGACATGTCAAACATGTCTTAGCTGCTGTTTGTCTCTTTTTATTGGTCTGGCATGTCAAACATGTCTTAGCTGCTGTTTGTCTCTTTTTATTGGTCTGGCAGGTCAAACATGTCTAGCTGCTGTGTGCTGTCTGTGTCAAACATGTCTTAGCTCTGTTTGTCTCTTTTTATTGGTCTGGCAGGTCAAACATGTCTTAGCTGCTGCTGTTTGTCTCTTTTTATTGGTCTGGCAGGTCAAACATGTCTTAGCTGCTGTTTGTCTCTTTTTATTGGTCTGGCATGTCAAACATGTCTTAGCTGCTGTCTCTTTTTATTGTCTCATGTTTTTATTGGTCTGGCAGGTCAAACATGTCTTAGCTGCTGTGTGTCTCTTTTTATTGGTCTGACATGTCAAACATGTCTTAGCTGCTGTTTGTCTCTTTTTATTGGTCTGGCAGGTCAAACATGTCTTAGCTGCTGTGTGTCTCTTTTTATTGGTCTGACATGTCAAACATGTCTTAGCTGCTGTGTGTCTCTTTTTATTGGTCTGGCAGGTCAAACATGTCTTAGCTGCTGTGTGTCTCTTTTTATTGGTCTGGCAGGTCAAACATGTCTTAGCTGCTGTTTGTCTCTTTTTATTGGTCTGGCAGGTCAAACATGTCTTAGCTGCTGTGTGTCTCTTTTTATTGGTCTGGCAGGTCAAACATGTCTTAGCTGCTGTTTCGGTGCAAATTATTCTCCAAGCAGAACCCAAACACCTCATTAAAAAGTTAGGTAAGCAAATGGTGGTGTTAAACTTACATGGTTCAACACCGTAGTTATACATTTTCTTGTGAGCATGATCCTGGTTAGACCTCTGTTTCAATGTGTATGTAACAGTAAAGGTAAATAAACTGGTTTTGAACAGGAATGAACTGATACATTGCAAATGGAGACTACAGGCCACAATGAGAGAACCCTTGAGAAATGTGACATGAAAAGACAATAGTCTATTTTGATATGAACTCTGTAGGACTCAATTTACATGCATTTCCTTTTTTATTTTCCTGATACATAACCAGTAGCCATTTTGTATTAAAGAAACGATGACTGGAAAGACTGATGTGGAATTGAATACATCTACAAAAGGCTGAATACTGAGAGGGCGACTATTTCTCCCTGCTCTGCAGCAATGCTTCCATGTGAAAGGATCACGTCTATTCAGCATGAGTACAAAGCTACCAATAATAAAACATGGATTGATATAAGCCAACACTAGGCTATTCTCCTCGCATAGAGAGTCCTTTGGAATTCAAATCTAGGAAATATAATTTGGATGGATTTTTGCAATCACCCACACCTCTCGCGTTGCCCTATTCATACAGTATCACTCCTAAGAATGTAATATAGTTATCTTTTGATTTTCAAAAGCCATTTCAGATTCGGGGCATATTGGTTATATCTCTCCAATCTTCCTCTCCGTGCTGGGTTCAGTTGATTTCATACTGTATTACATTAGAAGCTGTTCATTTCATGTCTTTGTCACTTCAGAAATTCTTAAGTCTATTTGAAAAAAAAGCCTCTTTTGAGGCTGTCACTTCGTTTCCCCCTGTCATCATTACACTCTAGACCACCAGTAGGTCTCTTCAATCAGACTAGAGCAGCGACTTCCTCTACACTCTAGACCACCAGTAGGTCTCTTCAATCAGACTAGAGCAGCGACTTCCTCTACACTCTAGACCACCAGTAGGTCTCTTCAATCAGACTAGAGCAGCGACTTCCTCTACACTCTAGACCACCAGTAGGTCTCCTCAATCAGACTAGAGCAGCGACTTCCTCTACACTCTAGACCACCAGTAGGTCTCTTCAATCAGACTAGAGCAGCGACTTCCTCTACACTCTAGACCACCAGTAGGTCTCTTCAATCAGACTAGAGCAGCGACTTCCTCTACACTCTAGACCACCAGTAGGTCTCATCAATCAGACTAGAGCAGCGACTTCCTCTACACTCTAGACCACCAGTAGGTCTCTTCAATCAGACTAGAGCAGCGACTTCCTCTACACTCTAGACCACCAGTAGGTCTCTTCAATCAGACTAGAGCAGCGACTTCCTCTACACCCTAGACCACCAGTAGGTCTCATCAATCAGACTAGAGCAGCGACTTCCTCTACACTCTAGACCACCAGTAGGTCTCATCAATCAGACTAGAGCAGCGACTTCCTCTACACTCTAGACCACCAGTAGGTCTCATCAAGCAGACTACAGCAGCCAACCGGGGTTGGAGTAAAAACCTAAAGGAGGGTAGTTCTCCAGGAACAGGGTTGGAGTTTGAACCTACAGGAGGGTGACTCTCCAGGAACAGAGTTGGAGTTAAAACCTACAGGAGGGTAGCTCTACAGGAACAGGGTTGGATTAAAAACCTACAGGAGGGTAGTTCTCCAGGAACAGGGTTGGAGTTAAAACCTACAGGAGGGTGACTCTCCATGAACAGGGTTGGAGTTAAAACCTACAGGAGGGTGACTCTCCAGGAACAGGGTTGGAGTTAAAACCTACAGGAGGGTGACTCTCCATGAACAGGGTTGGAGTTAAAACCTACAGGAGGGTGACTCTCCAGGAACAGGGTTGGAGAGCACTGGTATAGAGACTAGACTGCTGAGATTGAGGCTGTACTAATATGGACACCGTACACATGTTTGCATCTGTGTACCTGTGATTGCACCTTTGCAAAGTTATCTTCCTGAGTGTATGAACACACTCAGTACACACATGGTATATGATGTGCTACTTTATCTTTTGTTTTATGTGTGATGTAACACTTCTTCCTTCTTTCAGATGTATTTGTTTAATCTTTTATGTTTTATCTCCTTCCCCAAAACACACAGGTACAAACGTTCCACCAGTGCAGATGCTGAGCTGATAAATCTGTCTCTGAGTCTTTTTTGAATTCCTATTCCGAAACCAAACACACTCAAATGAAGTTGAGACGCGGTGGTAGAATCTATTCACGAGTACATCCAGTGGAACTGTTGAATATTTCATCTAGCCACCACTTCCTGCCTAACAATAAACCTAATGAGAACTCACAGCCTCCCGATAGACAACAGCAACACACACACACACACACACACACACACAGTGGAACACAGCCACCACACACACACACACACACACACACACACACACACACACACACACACACACACACACACACACACACACACACACACACACACACACACACACACACGTAACAATTTCATTAGGCCTGTACCCGAGGGTGATGTCTTCTATGGCAGCACACTGTGTGGGAATGATCTATCTATCTGCCTTCCAACCAATCAGCCATTCCCTAACTCATCTCTATAGTCAGGTTGGAGATCTCTAGTCTAGTATAATGGTGAAAGGCTCTAGCACAACAACATTACAACATTGTTTTACCTTTGTATTTAACCATTGTAGTTATGTTACCAAAGCTGACATATAAGTTGTCACTTCTACTTATATTTGACCAGTGTTGAAGCAGGTTGTGCTTGCACTTCTCCTAAAGTGATCATTTGTTGTCTTAAACTGTGAAGCCAGTGATGATGTGACCTGTGGTCTTGTCTGAATAACCTCAGTTTACAATACGTACTTCACCATCTACAGTATATCCACTGTGCTTTATGACCTGAAGGTCCTTGAGTGTTGTGGGATTTGGTCAAACGATGACCACTCAGAGCTTGAAAATGTCTCTTCGGGTGTGTCCTTTTTTGATTCACTTGTGTCTGAGCACAATGCATCTGCCTTGCATCATTGTATCGCGAATACACACGCTAGCGCACACACTCTACACACACGTACATTGTAATATTGTTGTATGGTGGTGTTATACATGTTGTATTGTAGATATATAGTGGTGTAATAATGGTATATGATGTACTACTTTATATTTAGTTTTATGTGTGATGTAAGTGCCTTAATGTGTTTGGACCCCAGGAAGAGTAGCCGCAGCCTTAGGATCCCTAATAAATACAAATGCAAATTGTCTCCCATAGCTCAATATTCAGCTGCATTTTACAGCTGGGTGTTTTTAGAAGTTGCAGTTTACTCTATCCATAAATCTAGTTTTTTTATATTAGCACCCTAATCCTGTGCCTGGATACTACAATCCTAATGTTCAACACGTTGGGTGTTCAACTCAGAACGTCTCCATTCTACATGACTATATCCTCTGTACATTCAGTGTTATTGAGTCGTGTACCTCTGCTAATCATTGGCATTCAGACAAGCACCGTGTTTATGTTGCCCCTCCATCTGCCCTTCCAAGTGTGTGGGATTTATTAATATTGATTGAGATTTATACAGAACGTTTAGGATGCGTCCCAAATTGAACCCTATTCGCTATATAGTCCCATAGGCAAAAGTAGTGCACTGTGTAGGGAAGAGGGTGCCATTTGGAATGCAGGCAGATTTATCTTCTGCTCATGTAAATGCCACGCTTTAACCAGACAAACAAGGTAGACAATTGAGTATTTCCAGCCCAGCTGTCTTGGTGTCAGGCTTGATGTTAAAGAATGAACCACCTGCCCTGTGCTGCCCCACCTCTGTTGGAGAAAACAGGGGAGATTGCATTTATGAAGGCAGGTACAAAGAGGGATGGAGGGATGAAGATGGAGGAGGGGAGCACCTATCCACACACTATAAATGCCAAGTGACAGGCGCTACACCCTATTCCAAATTAAATATGTATTTATAAAGCCCAAAGTGCTATACAGAAACCCAGCCTAAAACCCCAAACAGCAAGCAATGCAGATGTAGAAGCACGGTGGCTAGGAAAAACTCCTTGGAAAGGCGGGAAACTAGGAAGAATCCTAGAGAGGAACCAGGCTCTGAGGGGTGGCCGGTCCTCTACTGGCTGCGCCAGGTGGAGATGATAAGAGTACATGGTCATTAAGGCCAGATCGGTCTTCAAGATTGTTTAAAAGTTCATAGCAGCAGGGTCAAATAATAATCACAGTGGTTGTAGAGGGTGCAACAGGTCAGCACCTTAGGAGTAAATGTCAGTTGTCTATTGTCAGTTGTCATAGCCGAGTATTCAGAGGTCGAGACAGCAGGTGCAGTAGAGAGAGAGAGAGAGAGTCGAATACAGCAGCTCCGAGACAAGGTAGCACGTCCGTTGAACAGGTCAGGATTCCATAGCCACAGGCAAAACAGCAGACACTGGAACAGCAGCACGACCAGGTGGACTGGGGACAGCCAGGAGTCATCAGGCCAGGTAGACCTGAGGCATGGTCCTAGAGATCAGGTCGAGAGCACAGGTCGACAGAGAGAGAGAGAGAGAGAGAGAGAGAGAGAGAGAGAGAGAGAGAGAGAGGGAGGGAGGGAGGGAGGGAGGGAGGGAGAGGGAGGGAGAAAGAGGGGAGAGAGAGAGAGAGAGAGAGAGGGGGGGCATTAGGGGAGCATACTTAAGTACCCACAGGGTACCAGAGAATTTCACCTGATAGGACAGACTGACCGTAGCCCCACGCCCACGACTATTGCACATAGATACTGGAGGCTGAGACAGAGGGTGGGCCCGTGACTCAACCCACTCAAATCAAGTATAGCATAAAAAGCCTGGCATGACGTGACGCACCCTTCCTATGGACGGCATGGAAGAGCACTAGTAAGCCAGTGACTCAGCCCCAGTATCAGGGTCAGAGACAGAGAATCCCAGTGGAGAGAGGGGAGCCGGCCAGGCAGAGACAGCAAGGGTGGTTCGTCACTCCAGTGCCTTGGCGTTCATCTTTGCACCCCTGGGCCAGACTACACTGAACCCTAGGACCTACTGAAGATATGAGTCTTCAGTAAAGACTTAAAGGTTGAGACCGAGTCTTCGTGTCTCACATGGATGGGCATCAAAATGGAGCTCTATGGGAGAAAGCCCTGCCTCCAGCTGTTTGCTTAGAAATTCTAGGGACAATAAGGAGGCCTGCGTCTTGTGACCGTAGGGTACATGTAGGTATGTACAGCAGGACCGAATCAGAGAGATAGGTACTGTAGGAGCAGGTCCATGTAATGCTTTGTAGGCTAGAAGTAAAACGTTGAAATCAGCCCTGGCCTTAACAGGAAGCCAGTGTTGGGAGGGAGCACTGCAGGAATATGATCATTTTGGGGTTCTAGTCAAGATTCTTTTAGCCGTATTTAGCACTAACTGAAGTTTATTCAGTGCTTTATCCAGGTAACCGAAGAGTACAGCATTGCAGTCGTCTAATCAAGCTTTTCTGCATAATGTTTGGACAAATCATTTCAGATTCTTTCTATGTTACGAAGATGGAAAAAAGCTGCCCTTGAAATATGCTTGATATTCCCTATGGGCCCTGGTCAAAAAGTAATGCTCTATCTAGGGAATAGAGTGGAATTTGGGATGCCGCAACTGCTTCTCTACCTCTGGTCCATCACAAAAGTGCTTTAAACTGAGTGCTCATTACCATGTATTCCTGCCCTTAGCTTCTTTCCCATGTATTGTGATGTGTGTTGTTATTGCTGCTGGCTTCCTCCCCATGTATTGTGATGTGTGTTGTTATTGCTGCTGGCTTCCTCCCCATGTATTGTGATGTGTGTTGTTATTGCTGCTGGCTTCCTCCCCATGTATTGTGATGTGTGTTGCTTGCTGCTGGCTTCCTCCCCATGTATTGTGATGTGTGTTGTTATTGCTGTATTGTGAGGCTTCCTCCCCATGTATTGTGATGTGTGTTGTTGTTGCTGCTTCCTCCCCATGTATTGTGGCTTCCTCCCCATGTATTGTGATTGTGATGATGTGTGTTGTTATTGCTGCTGGCTTCCTCCCCATGTATTGTGATGTGTGTTGTTATTGCTGCTGGCTTCCTCCCCATGTATTGTGATGTGTGTTGTGTTGCTTCCTCCCCATGTATTGTGATGTGTGTTGTTATTGCTGCTGGCTTCCTCCCCATGTATTGTGATGTGTGTTGTTATTGCTGCTGGCTTCCTCCCCATGTATTGTGATGTGTGTTGTTATTGTGATGTGTGTTGTTATTGCTGCTGGCTTCCTCCCCATGTATTGTGATGTGTGTTGTTATTTGGCTTCCTCCCCATGTATTGTGATGTGTGTTGTTATTGCTGCTGGCTTCCTCCCCATGTGATTGTGATGTGTGTTGTTATTGCTGAAGGCTTCCTCCCCATGTATTGTGATGTGTGTTGTTGATTGCTGAAGGCTCCTCCTCCCCATGTGATTGTGATTGTGTGTGTTGTTATTGCTGAAGGCTTCCTCCCCATGTATTGTGATGTTGTTATTGTGTATTGTGATGTGTTGTTATTGCTGAAGGCTTCCTCCCCATGCTTCCTATTGTGATGTGTGTTGTTATTGCTGAAGGCTTCCTCCCCATGTATTGTGATGTGTGTTGTTATTGCTGAAGGCTTCCTCCCCATGTATTGTGATGTGTGTTGTTATTGCTGAAGGCTTCCTCCCCATGTATTGTGATGTGTGTTGTTATTGCTGAAGGCTTCCTCCCCATGTATTGTGATGTGTGTTGTTATTGCTGAAGGCTTCCTCCCCATGTATTGTGATGTGTGTTGTTATTGCTGAAGGCTTCCTCCCCATGTATTGTGATGTGTGTTGTTATTGCTGAAGGCTTCCTCCCCATGTATTGTGATGTGTGTTGTTATTGCTGAAGGCTTCCTCCCCATGTATTGTGATGTGTGTTGTTATTGCTGAAGGCTTCCTCCCCATGCATTGTGATGTGTTTTTCCTCTCGGCTCCTAAACAGTTTTTACAGGCAGTCAGGTACGAACAAGTAGGGGATTGAGGAATTGCTCAGAATGTATTGTGTGAAATGAAGCTATAGCAGTGGTGTTAAGTGGTGTTAAGTGGTTTATCCTCGTTCGCGGAGGTGAATATGATGTTGGAGTGGCCGCCCTGGAAATATCTTCAACTAGTTAAAATGAGGAGAATTAACCTGGAATGTGGAGGTCACAATCTGTCATTGGATATTCAACTAATATTATAGTTTTGGGAGGACAATACAATTGGTGCATGAAGCCAGGAAAGCTCAATCAAGCACAGATACAGTGTTTGAAATGATTTCAAATAGTATTTAAATCCCTGTCTGTTTCTCACAGCAATAAATCATCATGATCCATCCAAACCTCCATGGTGTTCCACAGCCGGGTTTTAGGTATACAACTGGAGCACCTGGAAACATCATTACCTGGCTGTAGGGACTAACAGAAACCATGGAAACACTGCCGCAGCAAAGAGTTTAGTATCACAGCCAGTCCAATTATACAACATATTTATATCCAACACCGACCCAAACTCTAGTCCCTCCCAGCTTTATATCTAACACCATATAACACTTATATCCAATAGCTTTACAACATCTATCCAACCCCTACCCAAACCCTTATCTCATCCTTCTTGCCAACCCCCTGTCTAATCTGACACTAAATACCAAACTCGAAAGCTAGTCCCTGCCTTATCCAACCCCGAACCAAACCACTGACTATCAAAAACCTAACACTAACCAGTGCCTTATCTAACCACTATCTGTCCAAACTCTATGACTATATCCAAAAGCCAAACACTATGTGAACAATATCCCAAACCAAACCCCAATCCGAACTATAACTATATCTCAAAGCCAACCCCTATCCGAACTATAACTATATCTCATAGCCAAACCCTATCATAACTATATCTCATAGCCAAACCCTATCATAACTATATCTCATAGCCAAACCCTATCATAACTATATCTATATCTCATAGCCAACCCCTATCCAAACTATAACTATATCTCATAGCCAAACCCTATCATAACTATATCTATATCTCATAGCCAACCCCTATCCGAACTATAACTATATCTCATAGCCAACCCCTATCAAAACTATATCTATATCTCATAGCCAACCCCTATCCGAACTATAACTATATCTCATAGCCAAACCCTATCATAACTATATCTCAAAGCCAACCCCTATCATAACTATAGCTCATAGCCAACCCCTATCCGAACTATAACTATATCTCATAGCCAACCCCTATCATAACTATATCTCATAGCCAAACCCTATTATAACTATATCTCATAGCCAACCCCTATCATAACTATAGCTCATAGCCAACCCCTATCATAACTATAGCTCATAGCCAAACCCTATCATAACTATATCTCATAGCCAACCCCTATCATAACTATATCTCATAGCCAACCCCTATCATAACTATAGCTCATAGCCAACCCCTATCCGAACTATAACTATATCTCATAGCCAACCCCTATCATAACTATATCTCATAGCCAAACCCTATTATAACTATATCTCATAGCCAACCCCTATCATAACTATAGCTCATAGCCAACCCCTATCATAACTATAGCTCATAGCCAACCCCTATCCGAACTATAACTATATCTCATAGCCAACCCCTATCATAACTATATCTCATAGCCAAACCCTATCCAAACTATAACTATATCTCATAGCAACCCCTATCATAACTATATCTCATAGCCAAACCCTATCATAACTATATCTCAAAGCCAACCCCTATCCGAACTATATCTCATAGCCAACCCCTATCATAACTATATCTCATAGCCAACCCCTATCATAACTATATCTCATAGCCAAACCCTATCATAACTATATCTCATAGCCAACCCCTATCATAACTATATCTCATAGCCAAACCCTATCCCGAACTATAACTATATCTCATAGCCAACCCGTATCCAAACTATAACTATATCTCAAAGCCAACCCCTATCCAAACTATAACTATATCTCAAAGCCAACCCCTATCAAACTATAACTATATCTCATAGCCAACCCCTATCCAAACTATAACTATATCTCATAGCCAACCCCTATCAAAACTATATCTATATCTCATAGCCAACCCCTATCCGAACTATAACTATATCTCATAGCCAAACCCTATCATAACTATATCTCAAAGCCAACCCCTATCATAACTATAGCTCATAGCCAACCCCTATCCGAACTATAACTATATCTCATAGCCAACCCCTATCATAACTATATCTCATAGCCAAACCCTATTATAACTATATCTCATAGCCAACCCCTATCATAACTATAGCTCATAGCCAACCCCTATCATAACTATAGCTCATAGCCAAACCCTATCATAACTATATCTCATAGCCAACCCCTATCATAACTATATCTCATAGCCAACCCCTATCATAACTATAGCTCATAGCCAACCCCTATCCGAACTATAACTATATCTCATAGCCAACCCCTATCATAACTATATCTCATAGCCAAACCCTATTATAACTATATCTCATAGCCAACCCCTATCATAACTATAGCTATAGCCAACCCCTATCATAACTATAGCTCATAGCCAACCCCTATCCAAACTATAACTATATCTCATAGCCAACCCCTATCCAAATCATAACTATATCTCATAGCCAAACCCTATCCAAACTATAACTATATCTCATAGCCAACCCCTATCCAAACATAACTATATCTCAAAGCCAAACCCTATCATAACTATATCTCAAAGCCAACCCCTATCATAACTATATCTCATAGCCAACCCCTATCAAACTATATCTCATATCTCAACCCCTATCATAACTATATCTCATAGCCAAACCCTATCTATAACTATATCTCATAGCCAACCCTATCATAACTATATCTCAAAGCCAACCCCTATCCAAAACTATATCTCATAGCCAACCCCTATCATAACTATATCTCAAGCCAACCCCTATCATAACTATATCTCATAGCCAACCCTATCCAAACATAACTATATCTCATAGCCAACCCCTATCATAACTATATCTCATAGCCAAACCCTATCATAACTATATCTCAAAGCCAACCCCCCTATAACTATATCTCAAGCCAAACCCTATCATAACTATATCTCAAAGCCAACCCCTCCAAATCATAACTATATCTCATAGCCAAACCCTATCCAAACTATAACTATATCTCAAAGCCAACCCTATCCAAACTATAACTATATCTCAAAGCCAACCCCTATCCAAACTATAACTATATCTCAAAGCCAACCCCTATCCAAACTATAACTATATCTCAAAGCCAACCCCTATCATAACTATATCTCATAGCCAAGCCCCCTATCCAAACTATAACTATATCTCAAAGCCAACCCCTATCCAAACTATAACTATATCTCAAAGCCAACCCCTATCCAAACTATAACTATATCTCAAAGCCAACCCCTATCCAAACTCTGTAAACTATATCTCAAAGCCAACCCCTATCCAAACTCTGTAAACTATATCTCAAAGCCAACCCCTATCCAAACTTTTTAACTATACCTCAAAGCCAATCCCTATCATAACTATATCTCATAGCCAATCCCTATCCAAACTATAACTATATCTCAAAGCCAACCCCTATCCGAACTATAACTATATCTCATAGCCAAACCCTATCATAACTATATCTCATAGCCAACCCCTATCCAAACTATAACTATATTTCATAGCCAACCCCTATCCAAACTCTGTAACTATATCTCAAAGCCAACCCCTATCCAAACTATAACTATATCTCAAAGCCAACCCCTATCCAAACTCTGTAACTATATCTCAAAGCCAACCCCTATCCAAACTCTATAACTATATCTCAAAGCCAACCCCTATCCAAACTATAACTATATCTCAAAGCCAACCCCTATCCAAACTCTGTAACTATATCTCAAAGCCAACCCCTATCCAAACTCTATAACTATATCTCAAAGCCAACCCCTATCCAAACTATAACTATATCTCAAAGCCAACCCCTATCCAAACTATAACTATATCTCAAAGCCAACCCCTATCCAAATCTATAACTATATCTCAAAGCCAACCCCTATCCAAACTCTATAACTATATCTCAAAGCCAACCCCTATCCAAACTCTATAACTATATCTCAAAGCCAACCCCTATCCAAACTCTATAACTATATCTCAAAGCCAACCCCTATCCAAACTCTATAACTATATCTCAAAGCCAACCCCTATCATAACTATATCTCAAAGCCAACCCCTATCCAAACTATAACTATATCTCAAAGCCAACCCCTATCCAAACTCTGTAACTATATCTCAAAGCCAACCCCTATCCAAACTCTGTAACTATATCTCAAAGCCAACCCCTATCCAAACTCTATAACTATATCTCAAAGCCAACCCCTATCCAAACTCTATAACTATATCTCAAAGCCAACCCCTATCCAAACTCTGTAACTCGTCTTTTCGGTTCGCTGCAGTTAGCGACTGGAACGAGCTGCAACAAACACTCAAACAGGACTGTTTTATCTCTTCATTCAAAGACTCAGTCATGGACACTCTTACTGACAGTTGTGGCTGCTTCTCGTGATGTATTGTTGTCGCTACCTTCTTGCTTTTGGGCTGTTGTCTGTGCCCAATAATGTTTGTACCCTCTTTTGTGCTGCTACCATGTTGTGTGTAGCTGCCATGTTGTGTTGCTACCATGTTGATATGTTGTGTTTCTACCATGCTGTGTGCTGTCATGTGTTGCTGCCATGCTATGTTGTTGTCTTAGGTCTCTCTTTATATAGTGTTGTGTTGTCTCTCTTGTCGTGATGTGTTTTGTCCTATATTTTTATTTATTTTAATTTTAATCCCAGTCCCCGCCCCGCAGGAGGTCTTTTGCCTTTTGGTAAATAAGAATTTGATCTTAACTGACTTGCCTTGTTAAATAAAAAAAGAATAACTATGTCCCAAAACCAGCCCCTATCCAAACTCTAAAACCATATCCCAAAGCCTCATTATTCTACGTATTACTCCCTTTGTCACGACAACAGTGCCCCTGTAAACTTAATAAAAGAGAATGTACACAGTATGGTGACAACAAGCGTTCCCTATTTTGGTGTATAGTGAAACCGGGCAAGTGGCCAAACAGATGGAGCAGGGTGCTAGAGGAACTACAGTGAGGCAAAAAAGTATTTAGTCAGCCACCAATTGTGCAAGTTCTCCCACTTAAAAAGATGAGAGAGGCCTGCAATTTTCATCATAGGTACACTTCAACTATGACAGAAAAATGAGAAGAAAAATCCAGAAAATCACATTGTAGGATTTTTAATGGATTTATTTGCAAATTATGGTGGAAAATAAGTATTTGGTCACCTACAAACAAGCAAGATTTCTGGCTCTCACAGACCTGTAACTTCTTCTTTAAGAGGCTCCTCTGTCCTCCAGTCGTTACCTGTATTAATGGCACCTGTTTTAACTTGTTATCAGTATAAAAGACACCTGTCCACAACCTCAAACAGTCACACTCCAAACTCCACTATGGCCAAGACCAAAGAGCTGTCAAAGGACACCAGAAACAAAAGTGTAGACCTGCACCAGGCTGGGAAGACTGAATCTGCAATAGGTAAGCAGCTTGGTTTGAAGAAATCAACTGTGGGAGCAATTATTAGGAAATGGAAGACATACAAGACCACTGATAATCTCCCTCGATCTGGGGCTCCACGCAAGATCTCACACGGGGGGACCTAGTGAATGACCTGCAGAGAGCTGGGACCAAAGTAACAAAGCCTACCATCAGTAACACACTACAGCGCCAGGGACTCAAATCCTGCAGTGCCAGACGTGTCGCCCTGCTTAAGCCAGTACATGTCCAGGCCCGTCTGAAGTTTGCTAGAGAGCATTTGGATGATCCAGAAGAAGATTGGGAGAATGTCATGTGGTCAGATGAAACCAAAATATAACTTTTTGGTAAAAACTCAACTCGTCGTGTTTGGAGGACAAAGAATGCTGAGTTGCATCCAAAGAACACCATACCTACTGTGAAACATGGGGGTGGAAACATCATGCTTTGGGGCTGTTTTTCTGCAAAGGGACCAGGACGACTGATCCGTGTAAAGGAAAGAATGAATGGGGCCATCAGCAAGGGCATTGAAGATGAAACATGGCTGGGTCTTTCAGCATGACAATGATCTCAAACACACCGCCCGGGCAACGAAGGAGTGGCTTCGTAAGAAACATTTCAAGGTCCTGGAGTGGCCTAGCCAGTCTCCAGATCTCAACCCCATAGAAAATCTTTGGAGGGAGTTGAAAGTCTGTGTTGCCCAGCAACAGCCCCAAAACATCACTGCTCTAGAGGAGATCTGCATGGAGGAATGGGCCAAAATACCAGCAACAGTGTGTGAAAACCTTGTGAAGACTTACAGAAAACGTTTGACCTCTGTCATTGCCAACAAAGGGCATATAACAAAGTATTGAGATAAACTTTTGTTATTGACCAAATACTTATTTTCCACCATAATTTGCAAATAAATTCATAAAAAATCCTACAATGTGATTTTCTGGATTTTATTTCTCATTTTGTCTGTCATAGTTGAAGTGTACCTATGATGAAAATTACAGGCCTCTCTCATCTTTTTAAGTGGGAGAACTTGCACAATTGGTGGCTGACTAAAAACTTTTTTGCCCCACTGTATGTGCACCTGACTTGTGAGAGAAAATGACACAATCTCCAGATAATTGATTCAGATGAGAAGGTCTGTGGGGGCTAGCGATATTAGCGTAAATATTTTTGGTGTTTTGCAGTGAGACGTGGGGTGGAGTGGAAGCAAGCTTGCTGGCAACTCAATTAGTCTCTTTTTTTAAGGTTGTACTTCATTGTTTTTTTCTAAATAATACAGATCTCCACATAAATCTATTAAGATGGAATCAGGGGGATGACGGGATGAGAGGGAGGTGGGGAGATGCCTTTGAAGGTGTACAGGAGCGAGAATGAATGTATTTGGAATGAAAGGGGGACCCCTGAGAGGAACAACATGGTGCAGAAGGCAGGCAGCATATCTAAAGAGTTTTAAAGTACCCAACCAAACCGTATAATGGAGAAGAAAGAAAAAGCCATGGCGGGTGGCCGACGCAAATATCAAAGATATTTCCCTGCCGGTTTCCATCTGGCATTAAAACAACATTTCATTCACTCGTCTCCTCAGACAAATGACTAAATTGGAAGAAAAACATAAAGATGTCGACAAGGGATTTGACCTATCAACCGAAGTTTGAAGCTGAAGCCAAATGGGCCTTAACTTTCACAAATCCGCTTTGAGGTTTTGCACCTGTGGTCAGGCTGTGTTCCACACGAGTTCCATGTCACTCAAAAGCTATTGCATAAATGCTCACGTCTCGGATATGTGTTGCTGTGGAATTATTGATCCTCGTCAAATCAACACAAATAATTCAGATAATTACCAGCTCCCCTGTTGACCATTATTTTACTGACAT
The DNA here is from genome assembly GCF_018296145.1 of Oncorhynchus tshawytscha. Classification (NCBI taxonomy): domain Eukaryota; kingdom Metazoa; phylum Chordata; class Actinopteri; order Salmoniformes; family Salmonidae; genus Oncorhynchus; species Oncorhynchus tshawytscha. The sequence continues at coordinate 273,528 of NW_024609710.1, forward strand.
TGGCTGTGTGAATCAGCGGCGCAATCTAGAGCAGATGTTTGCAAGAGAAGGAACCCAAACAGATCTAACTGAGACTGTCAAACCATAAGCTCTACTACCCACCTGTTGCTGTGACATAGCTATGCATGCCAAGGAGGTTTCACAAGGTCCTATATAAATACATCCCATGGCACTGCCCTTTGAATCTGAGTCATAGTCACTGTAGCCACAAAACAGAAGAAAATGCCCTGACATGAATGGAGTACGTGAGCTTGTCCAATAAAATGCTAATTTTACTTTTCCGTTGCAACACATTTTGATACAATGCACACTATGGAGTATGAGTCTGGAGAGCCTCTGTAATGATAATCAGGAAGTGGAACAGGTTCTGGATGGAATGTCATCTGTTCCCAAGGGGTTAGGAAGTAACCCGCTGCCCAAGATACCTCACCACAGCAAATTCCTGAGAGGAGGAGGGACAAGTCAGAGAGGTTGACACTATATTGAGTCAGAGAGAGTAGACACTATATTGATTGAGTCAGAGAGGTTAAACACTTTATATTGAGTCAGAGATGTTTGACACTCTAATCAATCAATCAAATTGTATTTATGAAGCCCTTCTTACATCAGCTGATATCTCAAAGTGCTGTACAGAAACCCAGCCTAAAACCCCAAACAGCAAGCAATGCAGGTGTAGAAGCACGGTGGCTAGGAAAAACTCCCTAGAAAGGCCAGAACCTAGGAAGAAACCTAGAGAGGAACCAGGCTATGAGGGGTGGCCAGTCCTCTTCTGGCTGTGCCGGGTGGAGATTATAACAGAACATGGCCAAGATGTTCAAATGTTTGTAGATGACCAGCAGGGTCAAATAATAATAATCGCAGTGGTTATCGAGGATGCAACAGGTCAGCACCTCAGGAGTAAATGGCAGTTTTCATAGCCGATCATTCAGAGTATCTCTACCGCTCCTGCTGTCTCTAGAGAGTTGAAAACAGCAGGTCTGGGACAGGTAGCACATCCGGTGAACAGGTCAGGGTTCCATAGCCGCAGGCAGAACAGTTTAAACTGGAGCAGCAGCACGGCAGGTGGACTGGGGACAGCAAGGAGTCATCATGCCAGGTAATCCTGAGGCATGGTCCTAGGTCTCAGCTCCTCTGAGAGAGAGAAAGAAAGAAAGAGAGAAAGAGAGAAACAAAGAGAGAAAAGGAGAGAGAATTAGAGAAAGCATACTTAAATTCACACAGGACACCGGATAAGACAGGAGAAATACTCCAGATATAACAGACTGACCCTAGCCCCCGACACATAAACTACTGTAGCATAAATACTGGAGGCTGAGACAGACAAGAAGGGTCGGGAGACACTGTGCCCCCATCTCACGATACCCCACCCACTTTGCCAAAGCACAGCCCCCACACCACTGGAGGGATATCTTCGACCACCAACCTACCAGGTTAGACACTATATTGAGTCAGAGAGGTTAGAACACTCTACATTGAGTCAGAGAGGTTAGACACTCTATATTGAGTCAGAGAGGTTAGACACTCTACATTGAGTCAGAGAGGTTAGACACTCTATATTGAGTCAGAGAGGTTAGAAACTCTATATTGAGTCAGAGAGGTTAGACACTCTATATTGAGTCATAGAGGTTAGACACTCAACATTGAGTCAGAGAGGTTAGACACTCTATATTGAGTCAGAGAAATTAGACACTCTATATTGAGACAGGGTGATTAGACACTCTATATTGAGTCAGAGAGGGTAGACACTCTATATTGAGTCAGAGAGGTTAGACACTCTATATTGAGTCAGAGAGAATAAACATTCTATATTGAGTCAGAGAGGTTAGACACTCTATGTTCAGTCAGAGAGGTTAGACACTCTATTTTGAGTCAGATAGGTTAGAAAACTATATTGAGTCGGATAGGTTAGACACTCTATATTGAGTCAGAGAGGTTAGACACTCTATACTGAGTCAGAGAGGTTCGAAAATTCTATATTGAGTCATATAGGTTAGATACTCTATATCGAGACATAGAGATTAGACACTGTATATTGAGACAGAGAGATTAGACACTCTATATTGAGACAGAGAGATTAGACACTATATTGAGACAGAGAGATTAGACACTATATTGAGACAGAGATTAGACACTCTATATTGAGACAGAGATTAGACACTCTATATTGAGACAGAGATTAGACACTCTATATTGAGACAGAGAGATTAGACACTCTATATTGAGACAGAGAGATTAGACACTCTATATTGAGACAGAGATTAGACACTCTATATTGAGACAGAGAGGTTAGACACTCTATGTTCCGTCAGAGTGATTAGACACTATATCGAGACAGAGAGATTAGACACTCTATATTGAGACAGAGTGATTAGACACTTTATATTGCATCAGAGAGGTTAGACACTCTATATTGAGTCAGAGGTTAGACACTCTATATTGAGTCAGAGAAGTTAGACACTCTATATTGAGTCAGAGAGGTTAGACACGCTATGTTCAGTCAGAGAGGTTAGACACTCTATTTTGAGTCAGATAGGTTAGAAAACTATATTGAGTCAGATAGGTTAGACACTCTATATTGAGTCAGAGAGGTTAGACACTCTATATTGAGTCAGAGAGGTTAGAAGATTCTATATTGAGTCAAGGTTTTACTGCTAACCTACAAAGCATTACATGGGCTTGCTCCTACCTATCTCTCTGATTTGGTCCTGCCGTACATACCGACACGTACGCTACGGTCACAAGACGCAGGCCTCCTAATTGTCCCTAGAATTTCTAAGCAAACAGCTGGAGGCAGGGCTTTCTCCTATAGAGCTCCATTTTTATGGAACGGTCTGCCTACCCATGTCAGAGACGCAAACTCGGTCTCAACCTTTAAGTCTTTACTGAAGACTCATCTCTTCAGTGGGTCATATGATTGAGTGTAGTCTGGCCCAGGAGTGGGAAGGTGAACGGAAAGGCTCTGGAGCAACGAACCGCCCTTTCTGTCTCTGCCTGGCCGGTTCCCCTCTTTCCACTGGGATTCTCTGCCTCTAACCCTATTACAGGGGCTGAGTCACTGGCTTACTGGGGCTCTCTCATGCCGTCCCTGGAAGGGGTGTGTCACCTGAGTGGGTTGATTCACTGATGTGGTCATCCTGTCTGGGTTGGCGCCCCCCCTTGGGTTGTGCCATGGCGGAGATCTTTGTGGGCTATACTCGGCCCTGTCTCAGGATGGTAAGTTGGTGGTTGAAGATATCCCTCTAGTGGTGTGGGGGCTGTGCTTTGGCAAAGTGGGTGGGGTTATATCCTTCCTGTTTGGCCCTGTCCGGGGGTGTCTTCGGATGGGTCCACAGTGTCTCCTGACCCCTCCTGTCTCAGCCTCCAGTATTTATGCTGCAGTAGTTTATGTGTCGGGGGGCTGGGGTCAGCTTGTTATATCTGGAGTACTTCTCCTGTCCTATTCGGTGTCCTGTGTGAATCTAAGTGTGCGTTCTCTAATTCTCTCCTTCTCTCTCTCGGAGGACCTGAGCCCTAGGACCATGCCCCAGGATTACCTGACATGATGACTCCTTGCTGTCCCCAGTCCACCTGGCCGTGCTGCTGCTCCAGTTTCAACTGTTCTGCCTTCTTATTATTCGAACATGCTGATCATTTATGAACATTTGAACATCTTGGCCATGTTCTGTTATAATCTCCACCTGGCACAGCCAGAAAAGGACTGGCCACCCCACATATGCTCTCTCTAATTCTCTTTTTCTCTCTCTCGGAGGACCTGAGCCCTAGGACCATGCCCCAGGATTACCTGACATGATGACTCCTTGCTGTCCCCAGTCCATCTGACCGTGCTGCTGCTCCAGTTTCAACTGTTCTGCCTTATTATTATACGACCATGCTGGTCATTTATGAACATTTGAACATCTTGGCCATGTTCTGTTATAATCTCCACCCGGCACAGCGAGAAGAGGACTGGCCACCCCACATAGCCTGGTTCCTCTCTAGGTTTCTTCCTAGGTTTTGGCCTTTCTAGGGAGTTTTTCCTAGTCACCGTGCTTCTACACCTGCATTGCTTGCTGTTTGGGGTTTTAGGCTGGGTTTCTGTGAGACAGCACTTTGAGATATCAGCTGAGACAGATTAGACACTCTATATTGAGATGAGACGTATAAATAAATTAAATACATTTATTTATTTGAGACATAGATTAGACACTCTATATTGAGACAGAAATTAGACACTCTATATTGAGACAGAAGATTAGACACTCTATATTTGACACTCTATATTGAGACAGAGAGATTAGACACTCTATATTGATTAGACATATTGAGACAGAGAGATTAGACACTCTATATTGAGACAGAGAGATTAGACACTCTATATTGAGACAGAGAGATTAGACACTCTATATTGAGACAGATTAGACACTCTATATTAGACACTCTACTCTATATTGAGACAGAGAGATTAGACACTCTATATTGAGACATAGAGATTAGACACTGTATATTGAGACAGAGAGATTAGACACTCTATATTGAGACAGAGAGATTAGACACTCTATATTGAGACAGAGAGATTAGACACTCTATATTGAGACAGAGAGATTAGACACTCTATATTGAGACAGAGAGATTAGACACTCTATATTGAGACAGAGATTAGACACTCTATATTGAGACAGAGAGATTAGACACTCTATATTGAGACAGAGAGATTAGACACTCTATATTGAGACAGAGAGATTAGACACTCTATATTGAGACAGAGAGATTAGACACTCTATATTGAGACAGAGATTAGACACTCTATATTGAGACAGAGAGATTAGACACTCTATATTGAGACAGAGAGATTAGACACTCTATATTGAGACAGAGAGATTAGACACTCTATATTGAGACAGAGAGATTAGACACTCTATATTGAGACAGAGAGATTAGACACTCTATATTGAGACAGAGATTAGACACTCTATATTGAGACAGAGATTAGACACTCTATATTGAGACAGAGATTAGACACTCTATATTGAGACAGAGAGATTAGACACTCTATATTGAGACAGAGAGACACTCTATATTGAGACAGAGAGATTAGACACTCTATATTGAGACAGAGAGATTAGACACTCTATATTGAGACAGAGGTTAGACACTCTATATTGAGACAGACAGAGATTAGACACTCTATATTGAGACAGAGAGATTAGACACTCTATATTGAGACAGAGATTAGACACTCTATATTGAGACAGAGAGATTAGACACTATATTGAGACAGAGAGATTAGACACTATATTGAGACAGAGAGATTAGACACTGAGACAGAGATTGAGACAGATTAGACATATTGAGACAGAGAGATTAGACACTCTATATTGAGACAGAGAGATTAGACACTCTATATTGAGACAGAGACACTATATTGAGACAGAGAGATTAGACACTCTATATTGAGACAGAGATTAGACACTCTATATTGAGACAGAGATTAGACACTCTATATTGAGACAGAGATTAGACACTCTATATTGAGACAGAGATTAGACACTCTATATTGAGACAGAGATTAGACACTCTATATTGAGACAGAGATTAGACACTCTATATTGAGACAGAGATTAGACACTCTATATTGAGACAGAGATTAGACACTCTATATTGAGACAGAGATTAGACACTCTATATTTGAGACTCTATATTGAGAGAGACACTCTATATTGAGACAGAGAGATTAGACACTCTATATTGAGACAGAGAGATTAGACACTATATTGAGACAGAGAGATTAGACACTCTATATTGAGACAGAGAGATTAGACACTCTATATTGAGACAGAGAGATTACACTCTATATTGAGACAGAGAGATTAGACACTCTATATTGAGTCAGAGTGTGGATCCCAAATGGCACCCTATATCCTACATAGTTCACTGCTTTTGACCAGAGACCTAGGGGCCTGGTGAAAGTAGTGCACTATATAGGGAACAGAGAGGTTTGAGACACTATTTGAGTCTCTTTGGAAGAGTGCTTTAGAGGTTATACCAGGTAACAGCACCATAGAAGACTTTCAGAAAGTGGGCGTAATGAGTACTTCTGTTGAGTACTGGATGTGGTGTGTCCGGTGTGGGTTTGTGTGTGTTTGTGTGTGTGTGGTGTGTGGTTTGTCCGGTGTGTGTGTGTGTTAGTGAAGTAGCAGAACCAGTGCAATGATTGAGGAACTCTTCCTGATTTCTGAGGGGACAGAGGGATAGAGAGGTCCGACTGTGTCTGAAATGGCTCCCTATTCTACAGTTATGCCCTATTGGCCCTGGAGAAAGTAGTGCACTATATAGAAGATATGGCGCCATTTGGGATTTAGACTGTCGCTTCATTTAGCTGGAGTGTTTACTTTCCCCCGTGGATCAAGGTGTTGAGGTCCACATAACCCTTTTCACATCTGCTGCCCTTTCTTCTCTGTAGCTCCATCTCTCTTCCCTCTCCTTCTGCTCCCTCTTTCATTTTGGTTGCCCTCTCCTCTCTCCTCTCCCTCGCTTCGACTCTTTCTCTTGCTCTCCCTTTCCTTTCACCTGCTTACTCTCTCCTTTCACTCCCTTTCCTCTCCCTCTCCCCCTCTCCTCTCATTCCATCTAACGTGTTTGACAGAGGTTCAGCCTCACAGCGTGTTTCTAAAAAGCATCTGGGTTGAAATGTACTGTGATATCTTGATTCAGGTGAGCCCATACAAGCAACAGGATGAAAGGAAAATGGGAGCTTTCCTATCTGCTTCTGCAATTGAAGGTTGTCGAGATGACATGGGCAGACCAGGGGGAGAGAGAAGATCCTTTTACATTAAATGTAGAACCCATTCTAACATAAGAATACAGGCCAATTTATGTGGATTCAAAGATGACATGTTGCTTGTATGAAATAACAGAATGTGTTTGTGTGTATTCTGGTCCCTGTAATTCTCATGTGAAAGGAGAAAACACTTAGTGGGTTCATCCCAAATGGCACCCTATTCCCTACATATTGTGTTTTTTTCTTCTTAAATAGACCCCTAAGAGCCCTGGGCAAAAGTGATGCACTATAAAGGGAATAGAGTGCCATTTAGGACTCATATAGTTAGCGTCTAACCTTGGGCTCCTAGGATTTAATTGGCAAATGCTGATGGCCTGCTTGTGTGATGGCGTGTGAGCACTGAATGTACATGTGTGAATTGTGTGCTTTTTAAGCAATTCAATAAGTGACATCAACTCAAGAGGTAATTGTCGTACGTTTCGTCTGATGCCGCTCTCTCTACCTCCTTCATGCTCCAAATACAAAGTGGTGCTCGGGAACCACATCACTGTGGGCCTTTTCGAATTCCACTAACAGTGAAGAGCTTTCAGAGTCAGGGGTGGTCAGAGAATCAAGGACAGGATGGAGGACTGAATGAAAGAATTATAAAAGAAGATAGAAGAAAATTGCCCGTCAGAACACACAATAAGTAAATATGAATTATTCACGGTGTATCGCCACGACGACACCAACAGTCGCTCAAACATTTACCCAAAATAGCATGCTGTCCATCCAGCTCGGGCACAGGGTCTGTGTGAAAGCGTCTGAGGCACTGTAGTGACAGAATGGAACAGCTTGAGTCTAGGCTAGAGAACACTGGAAGGAACTGTGGGAATACAGGATGTATGGAACATGAGCCTCAATATAGAGGTGGGTTCTGAAGGGAAAAGTCTTCATTAGCTTCTGTAGTAATGTTGGGCTTAGTTTAGACTGTAATTAAATCCCAGAGGTTGAGATGGGAAACAGTATGAAGGGATTGAGCCCCAGTCTCCGATGGGTAGAGGAGTATGTGTCTAGCGCCAGGAGCGTTACTGCTAGACCACTGGCTCTGCACCACCCATCACTAGGTCGGCTTTCTGCTAGACCACTGGCTCTGCACCACTCATCACTAGGTTGGCTTTCTGCTAGACCACTGGCTCTCTACCACTCATCACTAGGTTGCCTATCTTTTGGCAGGGATGAAATGGTAAGCTGAGCAGGATCGACTGTCGCTTTACATTCAGTAAATGTTCATGAATGAATATACTGTGAATGAATTAATTCATGCGTTAATCATCCATTTGGGTATAGAGCATATTCCAATGCAATATGTCTGTAATATGCTTAAAATGTGCTATGATCATAAGTTGTTCATGAAAAAGCACTCAAATTGTTATCTTTGATAAACAAGCAAAGGAGCAATGAAAATAGTTGAATGTATTTATACCCGGTGAAAATGTTTGAACAAGAGAGCAAACTCACATTACCCTTAGGAAGTATGATAAGTAATACTAAGTAGGACGATATTGACTGCAAAGACTCCATCTGTAACATGGTTCAAAAGTTGCAGAGGATTGTACTACGCGAGCAGTAACTGCAATCGGGGCTCCATGCAGGCACTATATACTTGACGGTGCTGTGGGCCGGGGAGATGGAGAGATGGTGACAGCTTTATCTAGGCTCTGTGTCTTCTCTGTCTGTGTCCCAAATGGCACCATATAACCTATAGTGTACTACTTATAGGGACCTGGTCAAAAGTAGTGCACTATAAAGGGAGTAGGGTGCCATTTGGGACACTGTATCTTATGACTGTTGTACTGTAGTAGTCTCTGTGGTCTTGGCAGATCCAGCTTGCCCTTCTCTCCTGTCCCTCCAGGAAGGTCCGAGGACAGGAATGATCCTCCCAGGCCCTCAACATATAAACAACATATAAAGAAGGCCCTCCTTCTGCTCCCTCTTTCATTTGGTCGCTCTCTCCTCTTTCCTCTCCCTCTCTTCGACTCTTTTCTCTTGTTCTCCCTTTCCTTTCACCTGCTTACTCTCTCCTTTCACTCCCTTTCCTCTCCCTCTCCCCCTCTCCTCTCATTCCATGTAAAGTGTTTGACAGAGGTTCAGCCTCACAGCGTGTTTCTAAAAAGCATCTGGGTTGAAATGTACTGTGATATCTTAATTCAGGTGAGCCCATACAAGCAATATGATGAAAGGAAAATGGGAGCTCTCCTATCTGCTTCTGCAATTGAAGGTTGTAGAGATGAAATGGGCAGACCAGAGGGAGAGAGAAGATCCTTTTACATTAAATGTAGAACTCATTCTAACATAAGAATACAGGCCAATTTATGTGGATTCAAAGATGACATGTTGCTTGTATGAAACAACATAATGTGTTTGTGTGTATTCTGGTCCCTGTAATTTCTCATGTGAAAGGAGAAAACACTTAGTGGGTTCGTTCCAAATGGCACCCTATTCCCTACATATTGTGTGTTTTTTTTCCTTATATAGACCCCTAGGAGCCCTGGGCAAAAGTACCCCCCCTTCTCTGCTCCTCTGGTTCTATGTTTCTCTCTTTCATATATATTCTGTTTGTCTCCTCTCTTTCTCCCACCCTGTTTCCTCTCACAGTCTCTCTTCCATCCTCTCTTTCTGCCCTTCTCTCTCTTTCTCCATCGCTCTCTCTCTCCATCTCTTTCTATCTTCGCCTCTCATACACTCAGAAAACCAGCTAGCAGCTCAAAGAATTCTCTGTGTCTCTCTGCCTCCAAATTGTACCTTCCACTCCTCTCACCCTGAAGTGCCCCTAAACAAAACAACATGGCATCAGAGGCAGAGAGAGACAGGGCTGCTGATGGTGTAAGGGTGGCTACATGCTCTCCACAACTCCCTAGGCATCCTCCACAATTTTCATGGAACAGAAAGGTCACAGAGCCACCAGGGTCCCTGGAGCTCTCTGTCTCGCTCTCTCTCTCTCTCTCTCTCTCTCTCTCTCTCTCTCTCTCTCTCTCTCTCTCTCTCTCTCTCTATGTCGATGAAATGCCTATTTCTCTCTCTATATATACAGTGGGGCAAAACAAGTATTTAGTCAGCCACCAATTGTGCAAGTTCTCCCACTTAAAAAGATGAGAGAGGCCTGTAATATTCATCATAGGTACACTTCAACTATGACAGACAAAATGGGAGAAAAAAATCCAGAAAATCACATTGTAGGATTTTTTATGAATTTATTTGCAAATTATGGTGGAAAATAGGTATTTGGTCAATAACAAAAGTTTATCTCAATACTTTGTTATATACCCTTTGTTGGCAATGACAGAGGTCAAACTTTTTCTGTAAATCTTCACAAGGTTTTCACACACTGTTGCTGGTATTTTGGCCCATTCCTCCATGCAGATCTCCTCTAGAGCAGTGATGTTTTGGGGCTGTTGCTGGACAACAAGGACTTTCAACTCCCTCCAAAGATTTTCTATGGGGTTGAGATCTGGAGACTGGCTAGGCCACTCCAGGACCTTGAAATGCTTCTTACGAAGCCACTCCTTCGTTGCCCGGGTGGTGAAATGCCTTTCTCTTTCTTTCTCTCTCTCTCTCTCTCTACAGTATATATAATGTCGATGAAATTCCTCTCTTCTCTCTCTCTCGCCCAGTCCTCCGGTAGCTGTTTGGGTCATGCTGAAAGACCCAGCCACGTTTCATCTTCAATGCCCTTGCTTCAATGCCCACAATGAGTGATAGACCGTTTGGTCATTATGAAAGAGAGGAGGATGGGATTGGCATTTTCTATACAAGTAAGGTGAGACAACATGTTCTTCCACTTGCACAAACACATACACACATACACACATACACACATACACACAGAAATCCAAACCATGGACAGGCACATCATTTTTAGCTGATGTTGATTGTACTAAATTGTTTTGGGTATCTTTTTGTTGTCATTGTATTAGACTCTACCGTCATTATATTATTAAGACTACACACTGACACACTTTTATTGTAAATACTAAAGGTGTGTGAGCTGATTTTGACAACGGTGGTGTATTATTAGTAATGTTGTGGTGACGTAGCCTACTCTGTGTGCTGTGTCGTCTCACTGCTCTTCATGTCACTATCTTTGAAAGCCCTTAAGACACATTAAGAAATGGATGATATTGAAGTCAACTACATGTAACTCTTGTATTTTTCTGGAATATGTTGTAATTTTCTAGAAGATTTTGTCATTTTCTAATAAAAAACATTTAATCGTTATCTAATCAAACATGTAGCCCAGCTGAAATCACTCCAGTATTGTTTTCCTTTGAAGATAATGAGGAAATATACAACTATCAGTCACTTGATTTTTTTTCTCCATTTGGCAAATAACCCACAGTCAGTAAATCCAACTCTTAAGGTTAGCAACAGATGGCCATGTTTCAAGGTCGTGTACACAGTGAAATCCAGACCACATGACCACATGACCACATGACAGATATGAAACTGAGGTGAGAGTATTATTTTTCTCCCTCCCAGTGACGGCGTCACGGCATCAGAACGGCATCATTTTCTAAAATAGTCTATTGATTAACATTAAGCCAGAGTCTATATAATTATAACAAAAACAGACTGAAGCTCCCATGCCCTCCCCTTAGCTCAGAGAGGAGGAAAAAAACACATCAGATTTATTGCAGGGTAGCTTTATAATTATTTACTTCATTAGCCATTAGTGGTCGACACAAAGTGCACTGGCTCGCAAAATTAGAATCCTTATCTGAATGTTCCAGAAACCTCACTGTATCCTCCGATACAATGTGTAAATTTAATAGGATAGCTGCCTACCCTGTACGGGAAGTGGTAAAGGAGTATAAGGAGACATTGAGGACATTCAAATATCAGGACATTTTGGGATGTTTAACTGTGGTGGCATTTAACAGAGTTGTAGAGTGTTGAATGCACCCCCACTGGTGTACTCACCCATGAGAAACCAGTTAGAACATTGCCTGTTGATAAAGCAGTCGGGACATTACCTATTGAGAAACCAGTCATTCCACTATAGAGAGACCCTTTCAATCCTGTCCCCATTTCAATGCCTGTCTCAAGCATGTCCCATCCCTCAACTCCTATATATTCCATAAAAAAAGTAATAAATAAAGAAAAGCTTGTTGTCCATCTATTTGATAGTCCTTTCCATATTTGAAAGAGCCATATGCCCTAGGTGAATTTACACATGTTAAGCATGCTGTGATGCGATGCCCATATAATCCCCCAGGAACTTGAAACCCCCACAGGCAAGGTTTCTCAGATGCATTGCAGGTCAGGGCGCCCTTGTATTTTCTTCTTTGTTGGGTACTCTGTAGCACTTCAACCTTCAACAAAGACTAGTCTATAGTGCTTTATGATAGTAGCTGGAGCAGGGTCCTAAAGTGCCCCTACAGCATGCACACAACCCCAGGAAAGAGATAGAAGACGGTTGCCTGTTATGACATCCTTTCACGCATGAAGAGAGCAGAACATTTATTCTGTATATTAAAGTAGGCTTTTATTGAGGTAACTAACGACGCATAAACTGAGGCTTCAAGAAAGCATAGAAACTGACAATCTGTCCATGAACTGTCTGTTTCTTTTTGGGTAAGAGTTCAAATTATGTATTTAATGAAAGCACGATCAATTTCTAATTTATACAAATGACAAAAATCTTTGTAAGTTTCTTTATCTCTCCTGGAATTCTGCTCCAAATATGTTACTTTTGAGCTGAATCCACACCATGTTACAAATGTATGACATTTAACAGCTAGGGTTTAAAACTCATTAGTGTACTTGGTAAGCAGAATAATCACCCCAAGACCTTGACTCTGATGTACAGTAGCGAGTCTGAAGCAGGCCTTGGAATTTGCATGGGCCTTTGTAATGTATTGGATGTATTTGCGCAAGGCCACTCTTTACCCTTCAGCCGTGCTTTGAGTCAATCAAAACTTTCATCATGTCGAGTTTTTGGGGGTAGAGAAAAATAAAGTTTTCAAATTTGACTTGACACGTTAGCAATTAGCATTCAGGCTACGGAGCTCGATTGACTCACTTCCTCCGAGAAGAATGGAGCTGTAAACGTTGGAGAGAAGATGGAATTATACAGCAGATTGAGAGTAATGAGTGCATGTCCCACGTCTGAACCCACTGCTGTGGTTTCAACTGACACATGCTCCCATTTTGACTCTGATATCTCATGTTCTACATGGTACAAATCAACTGCTAATCTTCAATCTGTGCTAATTCTCGCTGAAAAGTTTGATATAATGGTCGTTTAACATTTCTACTTTGAAGGGTAAATAGCAGGACATTTGGCAGCGCTGTAATTTAAACAGATATCACAAGTAGTTATTTATTAACCGATAAGTAAATATAAGCCCTTACGAATGTGTAACAGCCATGGTCACCGTGCCCAGTTGGAATGGATTTGCATCTGCCTCAAAAGACACAAAACCCGGGCAGTTCAGACAGCAGGCTAGGGGCTACATGTTGTTGACACAACCCCAAGGCATATCTTTGTAGTGCAATGATTTCACCAAGCACACAAAGAGGTCAATCATCTTGCTGTTGTTTCCTACTTGTCTTGCATCATTTTGACTACAGATGTAGGATCTAAATCTGATTACCCTGTTGCAGAATAACTTTCCTGAAAGGCAGCAAATGTAACAATTGTAGTGTATTTTAGGTTTTTAAAGGCTTTTAAAGTGTGTGATTTCAACTTACAAATTTCAAACTTGATTTTCCCTTACGAAAAATGTGTCAACCCCTACAAAAAATTCAATTGTAACGAGTGCGCTGAGAGTTGGGAAGCAAGTTCAGGGAGTGAGTGTTTTAATAAAGAAACACAACATAATACAAAATAAGAAACACAAACAATGCACAGACATGACACAGGAACAGAAACAATAATGCCTGGGGAAGGAACCAAAGGGAGTTACATACATAGGGCAGGTAATTAAGGAAGTATGGAGTCCAGATGAGTCTGATGACGCGCAGATGCCCGTAACGATGGTGACAGGTGTGCACCATATCAAGCAGTCTGGTGACCTAGAGGCTGGAGAGGGAGCACACGTGACATCCATTAATTAGAATCTACATAATAATTAAAATGTCTTGTTCCTGCAGGATTATTTTTCTTCTGTAGCAACCTGGTTACAAATTAGGACCCTACACCTGTAGTTAGGCTAACAATTATTGTTCTTTCATCAAACTTCATTTCAAAGTTTCTATCTCACTTCTACCCCACAACAAAGACCCAGCCAGCGGGCAATGATACGCTCCACAGGTGTGTTCAGGTATTGAGCTGTTGCTAAGCTACAGATCTAGAAAGAAGTGAGTCATCGGCCCTGGCAACAATATCGCCTAATTCCCTAGAGTCAGGCAAAGGATCAATTCCTTTTCGTCTGCTTGATGTGAGAAGTCAAACCCAGAGCGGTTTTTGTGAGTGAAATCTGAGAATGATGTTGGCAGGACAATTTACCAGTACCTCATCCCCGGCACTGCGTCTAGGGAAACATAGCAATTTGTCGCATAGTAGTTCCACCGAGGACATGTTAGATTGAACCTGAACTTTTGTCAGTAGCACCTGAAACTCTCAGATGGATTTGACAAAGAGCTTCTCCTATTCTCGTGTGACAAATTCCATTTAAGTAGAATAAAAGGTTCTCAAAATTGTTTTACATTTTGTATGGATGATTTGAGTCTGATTATTACATTCCCATTGATAATCATACAACTCAAATGATATTCAGTATTAGGTCATTACTAGCACACAAGCCATTATTTTCACAGTAAGTAAACACACTATTTCTCCTTAACGTTCCCTCTTATCTTTTCCAAGAACAGGCCTACAAATGGAGCACACGTGTATCCTGCATCAAAAACACCTATCTTCAAAGCATCAAGCAACACAGGTAGTCCTCCACTAGTAAAAGTCAAGGGCAAAATGTTCTTTCAAAGCAGAAAGTCAGCATTGAAGCAGATAGAGGCAATTATCAAAAATAAAACATGTAGAACTGTCAGCAAACGAGGCCTTTGTCAGCAGTTGGACCTGGCGCTCTAGTTTAGGCTACACAATACTCTTTACATCTGATTCCTTATTAGACTAATGACAAAACTTTGTCTATCCTTACCTTGGAGAAAATAAACACCTGTCAAGTATTTATCCCGACGAGGAGGCATCACATGAAAGAGGCTTGAAGACGTCCTGAAGCGAGGAGAAGAGAAGAAGAGAGAGAACTATGGAAGCATCAAAGACACGGCGAAGTACAGAAGAACAGTGAGGAGAGAAGAAGTACCTCACACTACTTTAAGACAGTTCAAACGCTCGATGAATGGAGGGGGAAGGAAGGAAGGAAGAAAGGGAAAGTGGTAATATGTATTCATGGTGTCTGATCATCTGCGTTGATCTCAGGTCCTCTTCAAAGTTTACCTTCAAGACTGAGTCATTCCATTTCATTTCAGCAAGCCATGACACCAACCGCCTCCACCAACCGATTGTTCTATAGTTAGAAACAGATCAAGTAAGCAATCCTGAAACATTAATTTGTTGAAAGACAATTTGAACCCTGAGATATTAAGCAAATTGATTTCACCCAAATTGGTAATTTAAATGTATAGGATTCATATAATATTCAATAAGTATAGTACCCAGCATCCGATTTGGATGAAACATCTTCTTACCAATGAGTAAGACGTGAGGAATCAAATGTAAAAACCACCCACAGACCCGCCAAACCCCACACCGAGCTCACCCTAATGGCTGGTACACAGTATCGGTTCTCCATGTTTGACAGGTATAAGCTGGGTTTCAATCTGCGACATATTGTGTATTGTTTATTGTTTATAGTATTTTTTTCCCCCACAGACAATTTAAGATGAGCAAAAGCTATTTGCTTTCTACCCAAAGTAGATCCATTTAATACACATGAGACCAGCTAAATGGATAAAAGGGTGTGACAATAGCAGAAACAGAGGCATCTAGTGAGAAAAACCTGGTCATTTCACACTAATTAATGGGGGGAAATTCAAGTGAATTCAATGGTTAATTTCTCTGAACAGGGGGAAAAAACATCACCAAATTCACTTAGAATACATTACATTGTATGAATAAACAATACTCCATTTGTCAGGTTACAGATTCAATTTTGCTTGCTGTTTTGAGATGTTGCTACGTATTCCAGCGTACTCCCGCAGTAATTAGGGTCAATCTCACAGGAATACGGCCAGGTCTTAATAACTAATTACCAATGCTAAACAGATGAAACAAAATGGATATTAATTCAAGGATAGAGAACAAGAGATGTATAGCTAGCTTAGGAGTTCACCTTGCAAATTTGAAGTAGTTTGTGTTAGTCTTAACTGGTGTTTATTATATCCATTCCTTCTGGGAATCAAGACTCCAGCCTTTTTTAATGGATATATGGATTCACCCTAGTGGGACATGGTCACAGCTCAACTTTAGGACCCTCCCAATGAATATTTTCGGGGAGAAAGTTAGTTACAAGGGGGAATTATCCCTTATTGAGAATGGATAACAGTAATATAATCAGCTGAGCATGACCGTTGACAGAGATGAGTAGCCACTGTAGCCGATCATGACGCAAACTGTCCTGATTGGAGGAGTTCTGGACGGAACTGTCTTGTGCTCTCCTAGTGTAGCAAGAATATCAAGAGGCCAAAGAGGTGTTATTCTGCTGCAGGCTTTGTCCACCTACTCAACAACACACGGACACACATGACACACACACGCACACACAAACTCTGCCCACTCAGTGGTGGACAATGCTTTCCGCTGCAGTATAATTTCTCCCATGTGTGGATACATACGTAGTCTGTGATTCACAAAGAACCTTCATGAGGGAGGAAGTAAACAGACACTTCACTATGAAGCAGAAACTTACAATATGTCAACCTAGTGCACTTTTCTTCCTGTAAAACAATGTTTGACGTTTTTCTCCAGGGAGAGCGGGATGCTTTTTAGACACGGTTAATGGCGTCTTTCTCTGGGAGAAGAGGAACACACACACCCTCGTCTCCTTCTGATGTTTAATTCATAGAAATGATTCAGTTAGATTGTTTATGTTGTGTGTGTTTTGGTTGTTTTGTCAGTTGACAGTGTTGACAGTGTTGACAGTGCTCATTCCTCAAAACATCAGTTCACAGGAGGCAGGGAGAAACTAATGTGGCAAAAAAGAAGTAGACCGACTGTCCTTGTAATAACACAAAGACTGTGTCCTTATTTGATTTATTTATTTTATTTCACCTTTATTTAACCAGGTAGACCAGTTGAGAACAAGTTCTCATTTACAACTGTGACCTGGCCAAGATAAAGCAAAGCAGTGCGACTAAAACAACAACACAGAGTTACACATAAACAAACGTACAGTCAATAACACAATAGAAAAATCTGTATACAGTGTGTGCAAATGAAGTAAGGAGGTAAGGCAATAAATAGGCCATAATGGCCTATTTAGTAATTACAATTTAGGAAATTAACACTGGAGTGATAGATGTGCAGATGAGGATGTGCAAGTAGAAATACTGGTGTGCAAAAGAGCAGAAAACCAAAAACAAATATGGGGATGAGGTAGGGTTGTTGGTTGGATGGGCTATTTACAGATGGGCTGTGTACAGCTGCAGCGATCTGTAAGCTGCTCTGACAGCTGATGCTTAAAGTTAGCGAGGGAGATATAAGTCTCCAACTTCAGTGATTTGTATCTAGAGGTTCAGCAATCAATCTGTACCAGCTCAACAAATTTTTATTTATTTATTTATTTTACCTTTATTTAACTAGGCAAGTCAGTTAAGAACAAATTCTTATTTTCAATGACGGCCTAGGAACAGTGTTAACTGCCTGTTCAGGGGCAGAACGACAGATTTGTACCTTGTCAGCTTGGGGGTTTGAACTTGCAACCTTCCGGTTACTAGTCCAACGCTCTAACCACTAGGCTACCCTGCCATCCTGACTAACTACTGACTACTGACTTTGACTTTAGAGGATGTATTTGGGATTGTTATATAACAAAGAAGGTCACTTTAAGTCTGACTAAAAACACAAAGGTTAAATTATTGTGTGGGAGTGATAGTGGGGAGACAAGTTGAGTTACCTCCACTTCAGGTGCATACTGTATGAAATCAGGAGAGATGAATGTACTGTAGAAATTTTTGCATGACATGTTACCATACCAGTAACAAGCCACTGGAAAGAGGTAAACATACCAGATGAATGCTACCTACTGCCGGTGTGCTCTTGAGCAAGGCACTTTAGCCCTGATTGTTCCAACAGCTAAAAATAGTATAATAACAACAGTAATAATGATGTAATTGGCCTAATAAAGGTAGCAATACATTGTGTAGTATTGTGTGGTGTTGTGTAATATTGTGTAGTATTGCATGGTATTGCGTGGTATTGTATAGTATTGTGTGGTATTGTGTGGTATTGTGTGGTATTGAATTGAAATGGGTCTCCCGAGTGGTGCAGCGGTCTAAGGCACTGCATCTCAGTGCTGGAGGTGTCACTACAGACCCTGGTTTGGTACAAGGCTGTATCACAACCGGCCGTGATTAGGAGTCCCATAGGACGGCGCACAATTGGCCCAGCGTTGTCCGGGTTAGGGTTTGGCCGGGGTAGGCTGTCATTGTAAATAGTCATTTGTTCTTAACTGACATGCCGAGCTAAATAAAGGCTTGTTAAAAATGGAATGAAATGGTACTGCTGACTTGTGTTCGTCAGTCACTCAAGCTGCCCTTGTTTCTCAATGTTCACAGGGAAACTTATCTTAAGACTATTTTATCATGTAAGGAAATGAAGATGGCTCATGTTCCATTTCTCCGGAAGTACAGTATGTTATTATACAGTATATGTATGTTACATTATAAACTGGGTTGTTCGAGCCCTGAATGCTGATTGGCTGACAACCGTGGTATATCAGACCGTACACCACGGGAATGACAAAACATGTATTTTAATGCTCTAATTACGTTGGTAACCAGTTTATAATAGCAATAATGCACCTCGGGGTTTGTGGTATATGGCCAATATACCACGGATAACTGCTGTATTCAGGCAATCTGCATTGCGTGGTGCTTAAGAACAGCCCTTTACCGTGGTATATTGGCCATATACCACACCCCCCAGGCTTATTGCTTAAATTTAGGATAGGAGGATTCATAGGATATCAAGGTAAAGGCTGATCACATTACAAATATACAAGACACACTTGTACAACTTATACAAGAGACACTTTGGGGCAGTTTCCTGGACACAGATTAAGACTCATCCAAGAGATTATCTGATCTTGCTCTTTAGTATAGGACTAGGCTTAATCTGTGTCCGGGAAACTGACCCAAAATATGCATGATTAGAAACACAATTGTTTCCAGATTTTTTATCTAAGCCACCCTACTACACAGTTGACCGAAACCACTGGCTACATACAGTCTGATAATCAATAGGACAGGGGCTGTTACTGCCTTACCCTGACTGTAATGGCTTTGTTTGTGTCAGCACACCGGGAGATGACAGGCCAGGCGTTTTCCTTTGGTGTAATTATCAGCCTTACTGTACTTTATGCCCTGCAGAAACCTGAACATGAATATAATGAATATTTCATGGAAGGAGAAAAGGCTGCAGATGAGGAGAGTTCTACTGCTGTTTGTGGAGAGGAGAATGCTAGAGAGAATGTGAGAAAGCAGATGAGGTGAGTTCTACTGCTGTTTGTGGAGAGGAGAATGCTAGAGAGAATGTGAGAAAGCAGATGAGGTGAGTTCTACTGCTGTTTGTGGAGAGGAGAATGCTGGAGAGAATGTGAGAAAGCAGATGAGGTGAGTTCTACTGCTGTTTGTGGAGAGGAGAATGCTGGAGAGAATGTGAGAAAGCAGATGAGGTGAGTTCTACTGCTGTTTGTGGAGAGGAGATTGCTGGAGAGAATGTGAGAAAGTCAGCCCCTCGTTGTGACACAACCCTCTGACACACACCACAGGAGGGTGGTGGCACTTCAATTGGGGAGGACGGGCTCGTGGTAAGGGCTGGAGAGGAATGAGGGGAATGGTATTAAATAGATCAAACACATGGTTTCCATGTATTTAATGCCATTCCATTCGCTCCGTTCCGGCCATTATTATGAGCTTTTAGTTCGATCTCCCATAGCTGTTTATTTATTTTAATTAGTGTGTCGAGATACTGTGTGTGCCCGAGGCAAGGCACGCTCAGATATATCACATTTTAAATCAAACTCAAGAACTGTATCACAAACTGTACACTCTGAGGAAAAAAGGTGCTACGTATCTTGAACCTTAAACGGTTCTTTGGCTTTCCACATAGAACCCGTTGAAGAACACTTTTGGGTTTAGCGTGGAACCCTTTCCACAGAGAACCAAAAACAGTTATATCTGTAACCAAAAAGGGTTCTCCTATGGGAACAGCCGAAGAACCCTTTTGGAACCCTTTTTTTCTAGTGTAAAATAAAAAAGACTGGGTTTCCTTTTCATATTGTGACAGAGCAGTGCTTATCTGGAAAAGTAAAGGGTTGCATTATTATCACGGTCAACTACAGGTCCAGGTCCAGTCCAGGTGCTCCCTCCCTCCCTGCCTCCCACCCCCTCCATCTCTCCCTCCCCCTCCCTGGCTGTTCCCCTGTCATGTGTGACTAAGACATAAATCAAAATGGTGGACCTTCAACTCTACACACCTTCCTACGCGTGCCACCTCAGGCTGAAAGGAGCGGATGAATCATGAGCACCATAACACCATCACACATCATCTCCACACCCTGGAAATGATACTCCTCTCTCTTTAGAGACATTTAAGGCGACAACTGATGGAGGTACTATACCGTAGCCTAGGTGGACCTGCCATATAAAGTGTCCTTGTACTGAAAACCAATCAGCCCAGCAGAACCATATGCCTTGTCCCTATACTATGACTATGGCTGCAGTATCAGAGAGATAACCTGGTTAAACCAGATTCAACGTTGCGCTCACTAGTGAGAACAGCATTCAGTCTGGTTTAACCAGGCTACCGGAAAGAGTGCCAGAGAGACAATGGAGAGCAAGAAAAAACAATTATACAAATATTTTGGGAGCTGGTGAAGTGCGGCAGCTGGAATTAGGGCGCTAATGTAGCGTTGCCTATAAATGGGAGATGGCATTGAGGACAGTGGGCTGGGCTCTGCCAGCGGAGCCACCATAAGGACTCATTTCCCAGTCTTTATAGCACAGGCACCTTGTTTAATAAGCACCAATTACAGGGCGTAAAGGGCAATGGAGTAGGGAGAGCTATGGTGGGGGAGGGGGGAGGGGGAGGGAGGAGAGGTGGAGTAGGGAGAGCTATGGTGGGGGAGGGGGAGGGAGGAGAGGTGGAGTAGGGAGAGCTATGGTGGGGGGGGGAGGGAGGGGGGGGGGAGAGGTGGAGTAGGGAGAGCTATGGAGGGGGGGGGAGAGGGAGGGAGGAGAGGTGGAGTAGGGAGAGTGATGGTGAGGGAGGGGGGGGAGGGAGGAGAGGTGGAGTAGGGAGAGCTATGGTGGGGGGGGGAGGGAGAGGGGGGGTGGGGGAGGGAGGAGAGGTGGAGTAGGGAGAGCTATGCCCGGGGGAGGGAGAGGGAGGAGAGAAGGAGAAGGAGATGGGGAGAAAATGAAGGAGAGCCACATACATACAGGCCGAGGACAGAGGGAGGGGGAATGAGGGCGAGAGGAGGGAACGGTGGAGAAGGGGGACAGGGAGATGAAGAGAGAGAGGGGAGATGGTGGGGGAGAGAAGAGAGGTTGTGAGGGAGAGAGGAGAGATTGTGAGGAAGAGATACAGGAGAGAGTAGAAGGAAGAGAAGGGAGATGGCAAGGGAGAGAGGGGGATGAGGAATAATTAAGAGAGCAGTAAAGACAGGTGCTCAGAAAAGTGATAGGGCAGAGAGTAGCTTGGTGAGAGGAAAGTAGAGAGGATAGTGGAGTGACAGAGGAGAAGGCTAAAGGAAGATGAGCAACAGGAAAGAGGGAGACGAGTGAGGGAGGGAGAAAATATAGGAGAAGAAAGGAAGTGTAGGTCCAAGGTTGGATAAAAGGGAACATCAGAAGGCTGTCATGATGGGATTTAGTGGGGTTAGTAAACTTGTAGTTGCTTTGTCTTCAACCCCAGCTTCTGACAGAGACAGGAAGGCCTATTGACGGAGACTGAGTGTGCGCTGTCGTTTTTCCCTCGACCCGGCCTCGAATCTAGCAGTCAGCAATTCTGAGTTAGTGGAGGAGTTTGATGTTGACATTGTTCTCTTCCTGGTGCATATCACTGTGAACTCAGGGCTTTGATAGGCTGGTTCCTCAGAAGGGCACTCAGAGACAGGTTAAGCGAGGCCGTGCCCTCACAGCTGACCCTGCCAGCTCACTGTGGGGGAAATGGAGAGGCATGTCTGCATCCCAAATGGGCCCTGGTCAAAAGTACTGCACTATATAGGGGTGCCATGTTTTATGCACAATATATAAACCTAAACTACTTTCAGACCGTTTTTAGCTTGCTGATCTTACAGCATCTCAATATCACCCCAGAATATACTGAAGAAGTCTATATACCTATATGAACTTTAAGTGTCTGTATCTGTTGCAGGTCAAAACAATATATACATATTCTTTTGTTGCTTCATAACGTGTCACCACTAAAACGTTATTGAAAGGAGTTCAGTTGCTGTAATGAACTTTCTTTCAGCATTTCAGTTTTTGTTCTAATATTTTGTTTTAATTGAATCTACAGTATATTACCTCAAGAAGTATTTTATACCAGCACAGAAAGCAGATTAGAGTTGTGTAGCTTGAATTGAGAGAAGCTCATTGATTCTTCCATTGGAAATCAGGATTTGTTTCTGTGGTCCTCAGGGATATCTCTAGACCTTTCTACAGACATGCAATTTATCCTTTGAACAATTTAAAGAGGAAGATAAAAAAGAATATATATATATATATACAGTGGGGAGAACAAGTATTTGATACATTGCCGATTTTGCAGGTTTTCCTACTTACAAAGCAATTTTTTATCATAGGTGTACTTTTTTTATCATAGTTAAACTTCAACTGTGAGAGATGGAATCGAAAACAAAAATCCAGAAAATCACATTGTATGATTTTTAAGTAATTCATTTGCATTTTATTGCATGACATAAGTATTTGATACATCAGAAAAGCAGAACTTAATATTTGGTACAGAAACCGTTGTTTGCAATTACAGAGATCATACGTTTCCTGTAGTTCTTGACCAGGTTTGCACACACTGCAGCAGACATTTTCGCCCACTCCTCCATACAGACCTTCTCCAGATCCTTCAGGTTTTGGGGCTGTCGCTGGGAAATATGGACTTTCAGCTCCCTCCAAAGATTTTCTATTGGGTTCAGGTCTGGAGACTGGCTAGGCCACTCCAGGACCTTGAGATGCCTCTTATGGAGCCACTCCTTAGTTGCCCTGGCTGTGTGTTTCGGGTCATTGTCATACTGGAAGACCCAGCCACGACCCATCATCAATGCTCTTACTGAGGGAAGGAGGTTGTTGGCCAAGATCTCGCAATACATGGCCCAATCCATCCTCCCCTCAATACGGTGCAGTCGTCCTGTCCCCTTTGCAGAAAAGCATCCCCAAAGAAGAATGTTTCCACCTCCATGCTTCATGGTTGGGATGGTGTTCTTGGGGTTGTACTCATCCTTCTTCTTCCTCCAAACACGGCGTGTGGAGTTTAGACCAAAAAGCTCTATTTTTGTCTCATCAGACCACATGACCTTCTCCCATTCCTCCTCTGGATCATCCAGATGGTCATTGGCAAACTTCAGATGGGCCTGGACATGCGCTGGCTTGAGCAGGGGGACCTAGCGTGCCCTGCAGGATTTTAATCCATGACGGCGTAGTGTGTTACTAATGTTTTTCTTTGAGACTGTGGTCCCAGCTCTCTTCAGGTCATTGACTAGGTCCTGCCGTGTAGTTCTGGGCCGATCCCTCACCTTCCTCATGATCATTGATGCCCCACGAGGTGAGATCTTACATGGTTTCACATTCTCTAAAGCTCTTCCCTAAAATGATGATGCCCATCTATAGTCCAGCTCTATAACTCAACCAGCAGGCAGAGTGCCAATTTGTTCACATCAAAGGACATTAATTTCATCACCAGTGAAGAGGGAAATCAGAAATGAGGGAGCTTTATCTGGCAATAACCCAGATTGGCCTTATAGCTCAGTGTTAACCCATCATAGCTCAGTGTTAACCCATCATGGCTCAGTGTTAACCCCTCGTGGCTCAGTGTTAACTCATCATGGCTCAGTGTTAACCCCTCATGGCTCAGTGTAACCTGTTGTGGCTCAGTGTTAACTCATCATAGCTCAGTGTTAACTCATCATAGCTCAGTGTTAACCCATCATGGCTCAGTGTTAACCCCTCATGGCTCAGTGTTAACCCCTCATGGCTCAGTGTTAACTCATCATGGCTCAGTGTTAGCCCATCATGGCTCAGTGTTAACCCATCATGGCTCAGTGTTAACCCCTCATGGCTCAGTGTTAACCCCTCATGGCTCAGTGTTAACCCATCATGGCTCAGTGTTAACCCATCATGGCTCAGTACCCCTCATCATGGCTCAGTGTTAACCCCTCATGGCTCAGTGTTAACCCATCATAGCTCAGTGTTAACCCATCATGGCTCAGTGTTAACCCCTCATGGCTCAGTGTTAACCCCTCATGGCTCAGTGTTAACTCATCATGGCTCAGTGTTAGCCCATCATGGCTCAGTGTTAACCCATCATGGCTCAGTGTTAACCCATCATGGCTCAGTGTTAACCCCTCATGGCTCAGTGTTAACCCATCATGGCTCAGTGTTAACCCATCATGGCTCAGTGTTAACCACTCATGGCTCAGTGTTAACCCCTCATGGCTCAGTGTTAACCCCTCATGGCTCAGTGTTAACCCATCATGGCTCAGTGTTAAGTCTCTGAGGTTAGGCCTACTGCAAGAGACATTGCAACCTATTTGAAGAGATTTAGCTCCTACATTAAAATCCTACAGTAAGTACTGTGAGCATTATACATCATCCACACACTCTGTTTGAATAGGTGAAAACAATTTGAAACACGGCCAAATTCACCACGTTTCATAATGTTTCAATCTAAGTCATGAAATGTCATCAAACATGTACATACTGTACCTGCATTTTATTGAATACTTTCAATGTTGACATGTTTTATTACGTTAGTGTTAATAAGAGATTTGACCAACATCTGGCCACACACACACACACACACACACACACACACACACACACACACACACACACACACACACACACACACACACACACACACACACACACACACACACACTCACACACTCACACAGTGGGAAAATCACATGTCCTCCAACCCCAGCATCACATCACTAATCTCTGAGAGACACACAGAGAGCTGCCTCCCCACATGTCTCAACTACCTAACATCAGCTTTCAGGAGATTTAGAGGACAACCTTCACATCTCTGATCTACAATACTGATACAGAAGTATGACTTAACTACCTAACATCAGCTTTCAGGAGATTTAGAGGACAACCTTCACATCTCTGATCTACAATACTGATACAGAAGTATGACTTAACTACCTAACATCAGCTTTCAGGAGATTTAGAGGACAACCTTCACATCTCTGATCTACAAGACTGATACAGAAGTGGCATTTACTTAAAAATTGACAGAAGAAACTCAAAACTCTAGCAAGTTTATGAGAATTAAGAGATTAAATATATATATATATATATATTGCAGGTTAGGTTAAATAAGCTCCTACAGAGTTCATAGAAAAATCGACTTGAATGGGACATAGCATGCCAAAGTTTGCACTGAGATTACTTATGGAACAAAACATATGTAAGCCAATTGAATATGACATTGTGTAATACATATTCCGCAAGACTGCAAGTATGTTGTGCTAATCTACACAGAGATAAATGAGTATATGAAATATACTGATAACCGTGCCAAAGGGGCTGGCAAAAGGTTTTGGCAAAAGGAAGATCCCACTGAAAATGTTACGGCATCAAATCTCTGTTTGAGCCAATGTTAGCAATTAGAGCCACACACAAGATTCATTGGGAATTCTAATGAAAAAAAGAGTAGAAAATACATGTTTGCAAATGTGTGAGAATATATGTTCTGACAGTGAAGCATTACAACGGGTGATGACTCTCCTCCTCTAGTTGAGACCACCTCTCAATTACAGGAGACCTTCAGAGCATCTTCTGTCCCGCAGTAACAAGACTCCATGGCAACGACCTGCCTCTGCAAACATTAGGAAACTATTACTAGAAAACGTTGTTGTTTACATATAAACCCTCTCACAGGCACATTGTAATTCCAAACAGAAAAAAGGGGTTTTAGACTGATAATGTTGAAATGATAAGCCAGTTAGGGTTACTGACTTACCGGTATTGTCTTATTCCATTTAGCTCCTAGTGGAACAAAGGGCCTCAGATTCAGTGTTTACACATTGAATGTGACCAATACAGCAAAAAAGAATGATCATCATGGTCACATTCATGTTGTTCACGAGCCTCGAGAGCTAAACTGAATCATGCTACGTTTCAATTCTGTTTAGTCCGCTGACTGTGTTTCAATGTCGAGGCTTGCTTTTCACCCCCTTCCCTGGAAATCGGTTCCAGAGATCATTATTAGCAATATATGTCCAGGAAATGTGCCACAATGCTATCTCTCCTTCCTGACTCACTCTCATCATGAGTCACATCCTTTGATCCGTTCTCTCTCCGCATCACAGCGTTATTTAGAGACTGTCTGCATACTGTGAGAAAGACACTAATTAAATGATCACACACCAAGGAGATTCATCACACTGCAGAGGTTTGTGTCATCACCTTCAACTCCCAAAGCAAAGATTAGTCATAGAGTTTATCCCACTGATAGAATCATTTGGTGGATGTTATGAACACTGTATTGGGTTGTGAGTCAAGCACACTGAGTCTAATTCAAGGTGCATCTGGATTGATCGATTTCCTGTTTGGAAATGTTCTCTTTTTTAACTTTGAACAGAGGTCCGGCGTCTAGTAGAACATCCGGCGCCGACAGAGATGGCCGCCTCGCTTCGCGTTCCTAGGAAACTATGCAGTTTTTTGTTTTTTTTTACGTGTTATTTCTTACACTAGTACCCCAGGTCATCTTAGGTTTCATTACATACAGCCGAGAAGAACTACTGAATATAAGATCAGCGTCAACTCACCATCAGTACGACCAAGAATATGTTTTTCGCGATGCGGATCCTGTGTTCTGCCTTACAACCAGTGTAACGGAGTGGATCACATGCAGCGACCAAAAAAAAACGACTCAGAAAAAGAGGGAAACGAAGCGGTCTTCTGGTCAGACTCCGGAGACGGGCACATCGTGCACCACTCCCTAGCATTCTTCTTGCCAATGTCCAGTCTCTTGACAACAAGGTTGATGAAATCCGAGCAAGGGTAGCATTCCAGAGGGACATCAGAGACTGTAACGTTCTCTGCTTCACGGAAACATGGCTAACTGGAGAGACGCAATCCGAAGCGGTGCAGCCAGCGGGTTTCTCCACGCATCGCGCCCGACAGAAACAAACATCTTTCTGGTAAGAAGACGGGCGGGGGCGTATGCCTTATGGCCAACGTGACATGGTGTGATGAAAGAAACATACAGGAACTCAAATCCTTCTGTTCACCTGATTTAGAATTCCTCACAATCAAATGTAGACCGCATTATCTACCAAGAGAATTCTCTTCGATTATAATCACAGCCGTATATATCCCCCCCAAGCAGACACATCGATGGCTCTGAACAAACTTTATTTAACTCTCTGCAAACTGGAAACGATTTATCCGGAGGCTGCATTCATTGTAGCTGGGGATTTTAACAAGGCTAATCTGAAAACAAGACTCCCTAAATTTTATCAGCATATCGATTGCGCAACCAGGGGTGGAAAGACCCTGGATCATTGTTACTCTAACTTCCGCGACGCATATAAGGCCCTGCCCCGCCCCCTTTCGGAAAAGCTGACCACGACTCCATTTTGTTGATCCCTGCCTACAGACAGAAACTAAAACAAGAAGCTCCCACGCTGAGGTCTGTCCAACGCTGGTCTGACCAAGCTGACTCCACACTCCAAGACTGCTTCCATCACGTGGACTGGGAGATGTTTCGTATTGCGTCAGACAACAACATTGACAAATACGCTGATACGGTGTGCGAGTTCATTAGAACGTGCGTTGAAGATGTCGTTCCCATAGCAACGATTAAAACATTCCCTAACCAGAAACCGTGGATTGATGGCAGCATTCGTGTGAAACTGAAGGCACGAACCACTGCTTTTAATCAGGGCAAGGTGTCTGGTAACATGACTGAATACAAACAGTGCAGCTATTCCCTCCGCAAGGCTATCAAACAAGCTAAGCGCCAGTACAGAGACAAAGTAGAATCTCAATTCAACGGCTCAGACACAAGAGGCATGTGGCAGGGTCTACAGTCAATCACGGACTACAGGAAGAAACCCAGCCCAGTCACGGACCAGGATGTCTTGCTCCCAGGCAGACTAAATAACTTTTTGCCCGCTTTGAGGACAATACAGTGCCACTGACACGGCCTGCAACGGAAACATGCGGTCTCTCCTTCACTGCAGCCGAAGTGAGTAAGACATTTAAACGTGTTAACCCTCGCAAGGCTGCAGGCCCAGACGGCATCCCCAGCCGCGCCCTCAGAGCATGCGCAGACCAGCTGGCCGGTGTGTTTACGGACATATTCAATCAATCCCTATACCAGTCTGCTGTTCCCACATGCTTCAAGAGGGCCACCATTGTTCCTGTTCCCAAGAAAGCTAAGGTAACTGAGCTAAACGACTACCGCCCCGTAGCACTCACATCCGTCATCATCGACTACAGCTCGGCATTCAACACCATATTACCCTCCAAGCTGCAATCTCAACCACATCACACTGCCCTAACCCATCTGGACAAGAGACCCTGGGTCTCGCATTCAACCCATAGTACCCTCCCTGTGCAACTGGGTACTGGACTTCCTGACGGGCCGCCCCCAGGTGGTGAGGGTAGGCAACAACATCTCCTCCCCGCTGATCCTCAACACTGGGGCCCCACAAGGGTGCGTTCTGAGCCCTCTCCTGTACTCCCTGTTCACCCACGACTGCGTGGCCATGCACGCCTCCAACTCAATCATCAAGTTTGCGGACGACACAACAGTGGTAGGCTTGATTACCAACAACGACGAGACGGCCTACAGGGAGGAGGTGAGGGCCCTCGGAGTGTGGTGTCAGGAAAATAACCTCACACTCAACGTCAACAAAACTAAGGAGATGATTGTGGACTTCAGGAAACAGCAGAGGGAACACCCCCATCCACATCGATGGAACAGTAGTGGAGAGGGTAGCAAGTTTTAAGTTCCTCGGCATACACATCACAGACAAACTGAATTGGTCCACTCACACAGACAGCATCGTGAGGAAGGCGCAGCAGCGCCTCTTCAACCTCAGGAGGCTGAAGAAATTCGGCTTGTCACCAAAAGCACTCACAAACTTCTACAGATGCACAATCGAGAGCATCCTGGCGGGCTGTATCACCGCCTGGTATGGCAACTGCACCGCCCTCAACCGTAAGGCTCTCCAGAGGGTAGTGAGGTCTGCACAACGCATCACCGGGGGCAAACTACCTGCCCTCCAGGACACCGACACCACCCGATGCTACAGGAAGGCCATAAAGATCATCAAGGACATCAACCACCCGAGCCACTGCCTGTTCACCCCGCTGTCATCCAGAAGGCGAGGTCAGTACAGGTGC
Organism: Oncorhynchus tshawytscha; assembly: GCF_018296145.1. Taxonomy (NCBI): domain Eukaryota; kingdom Metazoa; phylum Chordata; class Actinopteri; order Salmoniformes; family Salmonidae; genus Oncorhynchus; species Oncorhynchus tshawytscha. Next base: position 303,112 of record NW_024609710.1, read on the forward strand.
ATCAAAGCTGGGACCGAGAGACTGAAAAACAGCTTCTATCTCAAGGCCATCAGACTGTTAAACAGCCACCACTAACATTGAGTGGCTACTGCCAACACACTGTCAATGACACTGACTCTACTCCAGCCACTTTAATCATGGGAATTGATGGGAAATGATGTAAATATATCACTAGCCACTTTAAACAATGCTACCTTATATAATGTTACTTACCCTACATTGTTCATCTCATAAGCATACGTTGATACTGTACTCTATATCATCGACTGCATCCTTATGTAATACATGTATCACTAGCCACTTTAACTATGCCACTTGGTTTACATACTTATCTCATATGTATATACTGTACTCGATATCATCTACTGTATCTTGCCTATGCTGCTCTGTACCATCACTCATTCATATATCCTTATGTACATATTCTTTATCCCCTTACACTGTGTATAAGACAGTAGTTTTTTTTGGAATTGTTAGTTAGATTACTTGTTCGTTATTACTGCATTGTCGGAACTAGAAGCACAAGCATTTCGCTACACTCGCATTAACATCTGCTAACCATGTGTATGTGACAAATAAAATTTGATTTGATTTGATAATTTACATCACCATAGATATTGTCTGAAGTAAATGGATATCACTGTTCGGTCGTTTCAGATTCTAACTGTATAACGGAAGACAACCCTGATAACCATTAACCAGTACAGGCAACATAATAGATTTACTCAAAACAGAATACAACTGATCTAAAATTCTTCAATTCTGTTGTGAGGTGCCCAAAATGTCAACATTCAGCGTCTGGCCCAGACCCACATTTCAACATGTTAAGCAGTAAAGGGGAAACATCAGGAACAGCCTTTCTGCTTCCAGCTAAATTGACAGGGTCATCCAACCTTGTCTCTTTGCATCTGGGACATAAAATGATGAGGTTCATTTTTTAGAAATTCAACTGCTGAAGGGAAGGACAAACTGGCATTAACCTGTGCCCCACAATGCACTGCTGCCTCCCAGCATGTCGTTCATCTCCGGCTGGCACACTGAGCAGCCAGCTACAGTATCAGACCTGCAGTTGGGGACTAAATGAAGGTTAGATGTGGTTAACACATGGTTTCAGATAAAGCACTTTGCTGTCTAATGACTTGAAAACATAACGTTTCAGATTCAGAAAACATTAATGTCCTCAGAGAGGCAATTCATTTTGCAGTCATAAAACATAATAACAAATTTACATATAAAAATATCAAAAATAAAAAGCAAATAGCAAAAGATGTTTACAAGCAAGTCGTTGGGGTAAGTAGGCTGTGTAAGAAGGCTGTGTAAGTAGGCTGGGTAAGTAGGCTGGTTAAGTACACTTTTATAATAAAATGTCAAAGTGGGCTACATGATAAAGTGAAAGTGCTACATTTCAATTAGTCCAACATTTAGTTCAGTTGCAGAATTGCATTCGGAATTTCCCTTAGATAGTCTGTACCTGCGATAGGGAAATGCGGCCAGAGGGGATGAGCTGGAAATTCCCTTAGATAGTCTGTACCTGCGATAGGGAAATGCGGCCAGAGGGGATGAGCTGAAATTCCCTTAGATAGTCTGTACCTGCGATAGGGAAATGCGGCCAGAGGGGATGAGCTGAATTCCCTTAGATAGTCTGTACCTGCGATAGGGAAATGCGGCCAGAGGGGATGAGCTGGAAATTCCCTTAGATAGTCTGTACCTGCGATAGGGAAATGCGGCCAGAGGGGATGAGCTGGAAATTCCCTTAGATAGTCTGTACCTGCGATAGGGAAATGCGGCCAGAGGGGGGAAATGCGGCCAGAGGGGATGAGCTGGAATTCCCTTAGATAGTCTGTACCTGCGATAGGGAAATGCGGCCAGAGGGGATGAGCTGGAATTCCCTTAGATAGTCTGTACCTGCGATAGGGAAATGCGGCCAGAGGGGATGAGCTGGAAATTCCCTTAGATAGTCTGTACCTGCGATAGGGAAATGCGGCCAGAGGGGATGAGCTGGAATTCCCTTAGATAGTCTGTACCTGCGATAGGGAAATGCGGCCAGAGGGGATGAGCTGGAATTCCCTTAGATAGTCTGTACCGATAGGGAAATGCGGCCAGAGGGGATGAGCTGGGAAATGCGGCCAGAGGGGATGAGCTGGAAATCGAGGTGGACTTGGTGGGAAGAGTCAACCACTATTTTATTCGCCTTCTGGATGGTTCGGACCAGGTAGGGAGATGACAGTTCTTGCTGTTGCTGCCCCATGATTCTTCCGCAAGTCCTGAATATCTTGCCCAACCTATTTTTCTGTGCAACCTTAGATATTCCCAAACCAGCAGGTCAGGCAGTAGGAGAACAATGATGGTTAAGTCAACATGAAAAAAGTGCATCTCCGGAAGGAAATACAGGCTCTGTTGGCCGTTATTAGAAATAGCGTCAGTACATTGATTCCAGGACATCTTGTTGTCAATGACTAGCCCAAGGTATTTGTACTCCTCCACTATTTGATGGGCTCACCTTTTATCGGTGATGGTGTCTGCAAGGTAGTGTTCCTTCGGAAGTCCATCACCATATCCTTTATTTTAGATGTGTTTACTTTTAAATGGGACGACTCACACCACACAGTAAAATCATTCAGAGACAGTCCGCAATTGGTCTCATCCCCTTTGAGGAGACTGACCAAAGCAGTGTCGTCAGCATATTTGTTCAGGTGGCGCCCTGGGAACTGGCTTCAGCAGCTGTCTGTATAGTACTGGTGAAAGAGCACTGCCCTGTGGAGTTCCAACTGAAGTAGAGCCCACTGCAGAGAGCGTGTTACCTGCTGCGACCTATCAGTTAGGAAGTTGGTGATCCATGTGATAAGCATCAGGTCGGAAGTCTCTTCTCAGTCTGTCCGCGAGGACAAACACATTGATTGTGTTAAATGTTGAGGAGAAATCAACGAACATGATACGCACATGGGTTTTGCAGCCCTGCATGTCCTGTACACCAGATTTAAGAGCGAGAGGATGGTATCATCTGTTCCTCTCTCCGACCGTTCCTGGGGGTCAAGGAGGTGTTTGTTGGTATTGACGATGTATGCTTTGATGATCTTTTCAAGAGATGTATTCAAGAGAGAGGTAAGTATGACTGGACTGTAGTCATTTGATGCGGATGGTTGAGAGGTTTTTGGGATTTGAGACAGGTGCAACAATTGATGTACAGATAAAGCTGTACATGTAGCCTTGTGGAAAGCACTGCTAGCCCATCAGTATCATCTGTCACTGTTACAAATTCATTGTAAATGACCCAATATTATCCTATATCACGTTTCATTAAGCACTTTGGATGGAGCTGATAAACCCTTCTTCATTTCATTTGTTCAGAGTTAGATTCTCTTTTAAGGAGTAGAATCTCGCTGGTGGATCGGATGGCCTTCGCCACTGTGGCGATTACAGTGATATAAGCACAGTGACTTCAGATAGGGAGATAGCTAGGATAGAGACAGGGAACGAGGTGAGGCTGGAGACAAGTAGGCCCTGTTTCATCCTCCCCGGAGAAGATTGAGCATTAGTTCCTCCAGTGAGTCTCAACGAGAGACGGAGAGAGGAGTTATCAGCCCCCCTGATCAGACTATCAGCTGCAGCATCCACACATACAGGGGTAGTAGTAAACTAAGAATAGACTGCAGAGAGATTCAGTTGTTATCATCAACCATGATAAATGAATCATCTTGTATTTAAAAACAGCAAGAAATATGACACTGGTTCACAGAGCTGGAAGGCAGTTAAGACAATGTATGTTTGATCTTTTTTACAAAGCGTGGGATTTGGAGGAACATGAACTCTGTGGCTGCTCTGCATGTAGGCAGGGTAGAGATGCAATCTATGTAGATAAAATGTCCCTAGTCATAAAATGTCCCTAGTCATAAAATGTCCCTAGCCATAAAATGTCCCTAGTCATAAAATGTCCCTAGTCATAAAATGTCCCTAGCCATAAAATGTCCCTAGTCATAAAATGTCCCTAGCCATTTGGGATAAGTGGGCCCTTGCTCGTCAGTTTGTAAAAGAAAATATTGAAATGTTATGCCTAGTACTAAAGGAATGTGCACGCCGATCAAGTACAGCTTGAAAAATGCTCCACTTCTACCCAAATTAACTTTTTCAAAACAGTGGAAACTTAGAGATGCCAGTCTACAGTATACACGTGCTGAATGTGGCTTCAAACTACTATACTGTACCTGCGACCTTTATGGCAGCATAGAAGTCTCAGCTCTCCTAATTTAGTTCTGTTTAACTTCAAAGCTAAAAGGGTAAGGTGTGTGTGTGTGTGTGTGTGTGTGTGTGTGTGTGTGTGTGTGTGTGTCAGAGAGATAGACACTCCCACTATAGCAGAAAATCTCCACAAGAAAGATAGAGAGAAAGCAACAGAACCTGTTCATCGAATTTCCATTAGAGAACCTTCTACAGTAAGTCTAGGGAGAGTTAGTAGGAAAAGTAACTAGCTGAACGCGTCATTGCACTTATTCTATATAAAGTCTACTGCAGCTAGAGAGAGGCCAGGTCTGAATTTCATCCATTCTTTGAAGAGCTAATAGAAAACACTGTTTAAGCTTCTGACTCACAGTAGTACCTAAGGATAGGCAGAAGGCCCTCTGCCTCTGTGTCCTATGTGTCTCCCATGTGGAACAGAGTTTTCAAGAGTTGCAGACTCGGTGTCCCATATTAGGACATTCTCAGTGTCAGCAGGACTTGTGCCAGTCTCAACAGGACGTCCTGTCATCAGAGTACAATTTGCCACAGCGTTAAGTCTGGTTTAGCCAGGCTAACAATATGAAGCCCCAACAGTCTGAAGGTCTTTGCTATGCTCAAATGCCCCTGTTTGGTTTACTGTTATGGAGCCAATTAATTCCTAGTTGTTTAAGCCGGGGACGTTCCTATTGCGTGCCATGATTGGCCCTTAGGTTGATTGCCAACCTGTTTCAGTCCATTTTCTTCCATTTGGTGCATAATGAACACAATGCTCTTCCCACAGGCTCTCAGAGATGTGGGTGGCACAGTCTCACATAATCATGTGAATTATTTAATCTAAGTTATGAAACACAACACCGAACAGTCTGTTGTTTCAGAGGATCGTGACTGAATGTAAGACTCACTTTTTTCAAAGAAGCAGTGAGTAACTTGGTGCTGCCACGGCAGTTGCTATGGAGAGGGTGCACTATGGAGAGGGTGCACTATGGAGAGGGTGCACTTTCTGTGTGTTGTATGTGTGTCTGTGTGTGTGTGTTCACCGAGATTTGGGGAGGAAGTCACACGGGAAGAGGTATGGGGTTTTTGGGCTGTCGTGCTCCTTCTGCTCATTAGGAGAGATAATCTTGGCACGCACACACACGCACGAGCATACATGCGCATTAACACACAGACACACACACGCCTACAAATTTAATACGTTGTCATGACTGTCCTGATCAAGTCAGGTTACAGGAGACCACAACCCTACAGATTATCTCTCAACCCCAACAGAGGAGGAGAGATCTAGTGGTCTGAAGATGTGGGGGGTTTTATGACCCCTCACGTTCCTGGTAAATCTCAGGACACAGACAAATTCCTTTGTCCTGTTACTATGGAGAACCAGCCTCAGCACATTAAACATGAAATAAAGGGACTTTGGAACAATGGTTTCTGTCAGCCACAATGGTGGTCATGACGATAGATGGAATATGAAAATGTATGTCATTTTTGTTTTGTTATTAAAGGTTAATAGATGACGTTATTACGAAAACATTGTAATGTGAAGGATTTTCCTAGTATATGTTTGATGTTTATACATTGTACGTTGTATGGAAAATATCCAAATCAAAGAGAATGTTTTGGGGAAGATGAAATGTTAAGTTAGTTGTCTAAAATTGGATTCGAATAAAATCTAGACCTTGCCTCATTAACTTAGTACGCCCAGAGAATTGCCCTAAAGGCGGTTACGCCCACTTCTGACCCAAGGGTATAAAACCTGTGAGTATAGAATTTACAGGAAGACTATGTGACCCCGGCTGCAGCAAGGTCTAAAAAGTCAACGAACCCAGAACGCAACACAAGTTTGGAGACAAAGAAATCCTTTTCTACCCAAGCTATGGATGAGTAGCTGTGTCTAAGCGGGTGAATTCAAGTCGAACCACCTAGCCTCCATCTCTCATCGAATCGTGGTATCTAAAGGGTTTCCTTCCTATGCTGTGAGCTCTGAGCTACAGAGCTGTCTGTCCTCAGAAGACCCCTTCCAGAGCAAAGGATGAGGGAACAGACTCCTAAGCCCAAAAGACCACTGACAGCGGCAGGACGATCAGGGAGGTGCGCCGGAGTAGTGTGTCATCGAACAGCTGAAGGCCTACTCAGAGAATCCTCGGAGATCATCCCCACGTAATTACATCATTATATTCTGACCCATAAGAGCGGCAGTTTGGGGCAAGGCTAGGGTTAGAATAGCATAGCTGACAAATTCACCCAAATGTATATTTCTCTTGTGTACTTTCTTTTTTCTCTCTGTTTTGAAATCCTCATTGTGGGTAACACGCGCCATAGTGTGTTAGTTCTAATCAATAGCCTATAATGTGTTTTGTCTATTTGTATCTTTTATCATCATTTTAGCTTTTTAGTAAATAAATATTCAACTAAGATTGGTGTGGTATGAATTCATTGGTGAGACCCGGGTCCGTGCAGATTCACGGGCTATACGACGTTCAGAACGAGATTGGTAGCGGCAACTGGTTAATTAGCGGCTGTTGTAAAATCGGTATTCTGATATTCTTTGAGTTAATTTGAGAAATAGAAACTCAATAAAAATTAGTTTTCCCATGGTGTCCCAGGTTAATGAGTTAATAATTGCTTGATTCAGTTAATCACGCAATTAGAAACTTTAATCATTCGATGAACAACAGTTGTCACATTAACGACAACGTGCTGGCAGACAGGCAGGCAGGCAGGCACGCACAAACACACACACACACACACACGCCACTCTAAAACACACATCAATCTCAATATGGATTTAAAACAGACCCAGAATATATACTGTAAAACGTGTGAAGACAGTGTTGTTCATCTGAAGTGTTTTTACTGTTTGGATTGACCTATTCTATTCAATTTGTCTGAAATCAAATAACAAATTTGACAGATCAATGTGAATTTTTATTGAATGAATGCTTCTAAATTGCTTTCAACACGTGTGCGCATTGAATAGCGGAGGGGGCAATGTAGCGGTGCAGCCTATCAGAAGAGCTGGATGCACGTCTTATTGGGGGAGTGGCTATCAATGAGTTATTTCTGCCCACCCGTGAAGGTGAATGTCATTCCTGTTAAAGAGATGCTCCGGTACTTTAACAAGTAAGTATTTTTTAACCTCCCGCATTGGGCTGGATGTGTCAATGTGTAGTTCATACATGCATAATCTATGAGCAGAATTACTGATTTACCACAATTAACCACAAAATTCATAGTTTAAAGAAGCAACTGTTTTCTGGAAGCTGTGCTGCACCATTTTGTCTACATTTCCCCAGTCCACCTGGCCGTGCTGCTGCTCCAGTTTCAACTGACCTGAGCCCTAGGACCATGCCCCAGGACTACCTGACATGATGACTCCTTGCTGTCCCCAGTCCACCTGACCGTGCTGCTGCTCCAGTTTCAACTGTTCTGCCTTATTATTATACGACCATGCTGGTCATTTATGAACATTTGAACATCTTGGCCATGTTCTGTTATAATCTCCACCCGGCACAGCCAGAAGAGGACTGGCCACCCCACATAGCCTGGTTCCTCTCTAGGTTTCTTCCTAGGTTTTGGCCTTTCTAGGGAGTTTTTCCTAGCCACCGTGCTTCTACACCTGCATTGCTTGCTGTTTGGGGTTTTAGGCTGGGTTTCTGTACAGCACTTTGAGATATCAGCTGATGTACAAAGGGCTATATAAATAAATTTGATTTGATTTCCCCCACGTGAGCCAGCCCCCAGCCAATGACACGCCATTTGAGTGACAGCTAGCAAGAATCACACACAGCAGAGCGAGAGAGAGCAATGACATGGAGCACATATCTGCACACATGTGATGTAGTACACAATTTTCGGTTACCACTTTTGGCTCATGGGCGCTACTTTCTGAACTACTGGCTGAAAAGTATACAGGAATAACGGAAAAGCCCTTTAATGTTGTCTATTGTATTTGATAGTTAAACTTAAACGTGTACACTGTCAGCATCTGTAATGACTATTGCATACAGTGCCTTCAGAAACTATTCACACTCCTTGACTTTTTCAACATTTTGTTGTGTTACAGCCTGAATTAAACATTTGTTAAATTGAGATTTTGTGTCATTGGCCTAAACACAAAACCCCATACTGTCAAAGTGGAATTATGTTTTATGATTTTGTTAAACAAATTAATAAAAAACGAAAAGCTGAAATGTCTTGCGTCAATAATTAATCGACCCCTTTGTTATGGCAAGGCTAAATAAGTTTGGGAGTAAAAATGCACTCAACAAGTCACATAAGTTACATGGACTCAAACATGATTTTTGAATAACTACCTCATCTCCGTACCCCACACATTCAATTGTCTGTAATGTCCTTCAGTCGAGCAGTGAATTTCATAAACAGATTCAACCACATAAACCAGGGAGGTTTTCCAAGGCCTTGCAAAGAAGGGCATCTAAAAAAGCAGACACTGAATATCCCTTTGAGGTGAAGTTCTTAATTACACTCTGGATGGTGTATCAATTTACCCAGTGAATGCAACCATACAGGCGTCCTTCCTAACTCAGTTGCTGAAATGGAAGGAAACCGCTCAGGGATTTCACCATGAGGCCAGTGGTGACTTTAAAACAGTTACAGAGTTTAATGTCTGTGACAGGAGAAAGTGGAGGATGGATCAACATTGTAGTTACTCCACAATACTAACCTACATGACAGTGTAAAAAGAAGGAATCCTGTACAGAACAAAAATAATGATAAAACATGTAAAAATCCTGTTTGCAATAAGGCACTGAAGTAAAACTGCAAAAACATTGTCAAAGAAATTAACTTTATGTCCTGAATACAAAGTGTTGTGTTCGTGGCAAATCCAACACAACACATCACTCAGTACCTCTCTTCATATTTTCAAGCATGGTGGTGGCTGCATCATGTTATGGGTATGCTTGTCATCAGCAAGGACTAGGGAGTTTCTTTGGATAAAAATAAATGGAATAGAGCTAAGCACTGTCACGTCCTGAGCTTAGAGAGCCGTTTTATTTCTCTTTTTGGTTAGGTCAGGGTGTGATGTTTATTTATTTCTATGTTTTGGCCGGGTATGGTTCTCAATCAGGGACAGCTGTCTATCGTTGTCTCTGATTGGGAATCATACTTAGGTAGCCCTTTTTCCATCCTTTCAGTGTGGGTAGTTATCTTTGTTAGTGGCACTAATGCCCTGTTAATCTTCACGGTCGTTTTGTATTGTTTATTGTTTTTGTTGGCGACATTATTTAAATCAAAATAAAATGTACGCTCACCACGCTGCACCTTGGTCTACTTCCCATGATGGCCGTGACAAGCACAGGCCAAATCCTAGAGGAAAATCTGGTTAAGTCTGCTTTCCAACAAACACTGGGAGAAAAATGCCTTTCAGCAGGATAATAATCTAAAACACAAGGCCAAATATACACTGGAGTTGCTTACCAAGACAACATTGAATGTTCCTGAGTGGCCTAGTTGACAGAGCTTGAAGAATTAAAAATTATAATGTGCAAATGTTGTACAACCCAGTTGTGCAAAGCTTCAGAGAATTACCCAGAAACACTCACAGCTGTTATTGCTGCCAAAGGTGATGTCACGCCCTGGTCTAAGTATTTTGTGTTTTTCTTCATATATTGGGTCAGGCCAGGGTGTGGCATGGAGTTTTTGTATTGTGGTGTGTTTTGTCTTGGGGTTTTGGTGTGTATAAATTTGGGATTGTAGCTAGTGGGGTTATCTAGCAAAGTCTATGGCTATCTGGAGTGGTTCTCAATCAGAGGCAGGTGTTTATCGTTGTCTCTGATTGGGAACCATATTTAGGCAGCCATATTCTTTGAGTTTGTCGTGGGTGATTGTCCTGAGTGTCTTGATGTCCTTGTTTGATGTTAGTTGACACAAGTATAGGCTGTTTTCGGTTTTCGTTTCGTTTATTGTTTGTAGTGTTTGTGTTTAGTCGTGTTTACGTTTGTTTAAATAAACATGGATCGCAATCGACACGCTGCAGTTTGGTCCGACTCTCCTTCACTATATGAAAACCGTTACAGGTGATTCTAACATGTATTGACTCAGGGGTGTAAATATTTGTGTAAATGAAATATTTCTTTATTTAATTTTCATCAAATGTGCAAAAATGTCGAAAAACCTATTTTCACTTTGTCAGTATTGGATATTGTGTGTAGATGGGTATGAGAAAAAAACACGATTTAATCCATTTGAAATTCAGGCTGTAACACAACAAAATGTGTAATAAGTCAAGAGATACGAATACTATCTGAAGGCACTGTATGACCCAACAGTGATCAGTTCTTTCAGTTTGTCATCTATGGCTATTTAGATTTACATATGACCATTTTCACAAAGTACTTTGGATGTAGTGAACTCTTTTTTAAAGTAACTTTAGTTAAGCAAACTATAAACTCTTTCTGAAGGGTAGCTTTAGTTTAGTAAACTATATTTTTATTAAGGTAGCTTTAGTCTACCTTAACTTCTTCCAGTGTGAAGTATTTGGTAGAGTAACTTCCCCAACACTGCCAAATAGTATTTTTCTTTTTACAGTGTACGTTTTCTGAAAAAGAATTGCTGTTGCTACCATGGTTTCAAACCAAGGTGATTGAACAGAGGGGCACACTGAAGATGAAAAGATTATTCAGCAATAAAATATAGATTTGTTGAAACAAACGTCCATTGTCCCTACCAAGAGTTGCAGAATATCTATTTGAACCTATAATGATTCTTCCAGGGCAATCTGAATCTGGGTGGGAAATGATAAAAGAAGCCACCTTACAGTAAAACCATGTTTCATTCCTTTATGCTGATGCCTAACAATAGAAAAATAAGGAAATCATCAACACCCCCCTGGTGTGATGCCATATTGATGATGAATATCTGCAAACTCTCACAAGCTGCCTCCTTTTTCCTTTGTGTGTGTGTGTGTCTGCGTGCGTGTGTGTGCATGAGTGTGTGCATACGCGTGTCTTCCAAAAGAGGAAGAAGAGAGGTCATCAACTTGGTTAATCCTCGCGGAAACTATTAGTATTCGGCCGTGTTCAGCACAAAATGGCTGATCAATGTGCATCAAAATGTGCTGCTTAGCTTAACGCCTCGTCCGTGGCAGGGCTTCCTTCACACAGGGAAGAAGAGTGAGACTGATGAGGACACAGTCTGAGTCAGCGATTTCCCACGTTACCCTGGGACAGGAGAGAAGGGCTGGCCCTCACAGCTCACTGGACCGTACCCTGTCTGCATCCCAAAAAACACCCTGTTTAGTGCACTACTTTTGCCCAGGGCGCATATAGACGCAACCCCATCCCTGTCCCACCTGAAAGCATCTGTCACATGTTGATATGGATGAGACTACTGGTCATGGATCTATCACATGTTGATATGGATGAGACTACTGGTCATGGATCTATCACATGTTGATATGGATGAGACTACTGGTCATGGATCTATCACATGTTGATATGGATGAGACTACTGGTCATGGATCTATCACATGTTGATATGGATGAGACTACTGGTCATGGATCTATCACATGTTGATGTGGATGAGACTACTGGTCATGGATCTGTCACATGTTGATATGGATGAGACTACTGGTCATGGATCTATCACATGTTGATATGGATGAGACTACTGGTCATGGATGATGAGTACATCTTATTTAGGGCTTCATTTGGCCATTTTGTTGGGTTATTGTCATGTCTACTCCCGCTACTCCCGCCCCCCACCCCGGCGCTTGAAGTTGCTGGTCTATTAACCACCAGTCCTGGCAATCATCATTACGCACATCTGCTCCCCATTGTTACACACACCTGGACCTCATCATCACCTTGATTACCCTCCCTTTATTTAGCCCTCAGTAGCCTCATTCATCAGACAGTATTGGTTTTGTTCAGCTTCAGTATGCTTCTCCTGTTTTGTTTATTTGCCTTTTCCTGTCATTAAAATGTACCTTCTGCACCTGCTTCCTGACTCCCAGCGTAACATTACAGTTATACATTTATGCTGAAAATGTCATTTTGTGGTGGTTATTACATAGTTAAACATCAATCACTTTTTGGTCTCTTGGAGATTAATTGAAACAAACATTAAGGGTAGTAATGCTGGCTTCTCAAGTGCTTAAACAAAGACAGATACAAAGAAAAAGACTGAGCAAAAACTTTGGCCTAAAACAACCCTGAGCTAGGAAATCATTTCAGCCTAAAACAACCCTGATCTAGGAAATCATTTCAGCCTAAAACAACCCTGAGCTAGGAAATCATTTCAGCCTAAAACAACCCTGAGCTAGGAAATCATTTCAGCCTAAAACAACCCTGAGCTAGGAAATCATTTCAGCCTAAAACAACCCTGAGCTAGGAAATCATTTCAGCCTAAAACAACCCTGAGCTAGGAAATCATTTCAGCCTAAAACAACCCTGAGCTAGGAAATCATTTCAGCCTAAAACAACCCTGAGCTAGGAAATCATTTCAGCCTAAAACAACCCTGAGCTAGGAAATCATTTCATTTCAGCTAGGAAATCATTTCAGCCTAAAACAACCCTGAGCTAGGAAATCATTTCAGCCTAAAACAACCCTGAGCTAGGAAATCATTTCAGCCTAAAAACAACCCTGAGCTAGGAAATCATTTCAGCCTAAAACAACCCTGAGCTAGGAAATCATTTCAGCCTAAAACAACCCTGAGCTAGGAAATCATTTCAGCCTAAAACAACCCTGAGCTAGGAAATCATTTCAGCCTAAAACAACCCTGAGCTAGGAAATCATTTCAGCCTAAAACAACCCTGAGCTGGGAAATCATTTCAAAGCAACCCTGAGCTGGGAAATCAAGCCCAAAGCCACCCTGAGCTAGGAAATCATTTCAGCCCAAAGCAACCCTGAGCTAGGAAATCATTTCAGCCCAAAGCAACCCTGAGCTAGGAAATCATTTCAGCCCAAAGCAACCCTGAGCTAGGAAATCATTTCAGCCCAAAGCAACCCTGAGCTAGAAAATCATTTCAGCCCAAAGCAACCCTGAGCTAGGAAATCATTTCAGCCTAAAACAGCCTGAGCTAGGAAATCATTTCAGCCTAAAACAACCCTGAGCTAGGAAATCATTTCAGCCTAAAACAACCCTGAGCTAGGAAATCATTTCAGCCTAAAACAACCCTGAGCTAGGAAATCATTTCAGCCTAAAACAACCCTGAGCTAGGAAATCATTTCAGCCTAAAACAACCCTGAGCTAGGAAATCATTTCAGCCTAAAACAGCCCTGAGCTAGGAAATCATTTCAGCTCAACTTGGGGTGTGAAGAAGACTGCACAAGATCCCTTATTACGTGTGACTTCTATGGCATGTTGGATTACAGCAACAAATGGTGAGATGTGTGAATGCTACAGTATCAGCAAACATGAAGGCTGAGAACAATAGATAAAGAGAGCATGTAGTTAATAGGACTTAAAGGAAAGGGGGAGAAGAGGAGTAAAGGGGTGGAAGGGAGCTTTTTTCCTTACCACTTCATTATTATGTATATTGGGAAATACATTCAATATTTCAAGATGTAAGGAGCTACTGGGATCAGTAATGTGCCTGGAGACCTGGAGAGAGCTCACATCTTGTACGTCGTGTCGGAAGACGGAGGTGCCTGAAACCAGTTTTAAAAGACAAAGGTATTTTTTATATTCTGGTGCTAAATATAAAATATAGATACATAGACACATAGATACACACACATGCTTATACACAAATGCATGCATACACACACACACTCCTGCGCATGCACGGACATGCAAGCACACACACACACACACACACACTTGTAATGCCCCCCTGTCTTATGTTCAGAACCTTTGATTGTGCATGCATTGGGGGGTCATTCATGCAAAATCAACATTTTCCGTGAAAAACCATGAGAATATTTAATTTAGTCACCAATACATCAGCTAATGACAGGCTCACCATAAGTCAATTTAACTACCATTAAATCCAATAGCAAAAAAATACAAGATACAAAATAGAAAGAAAAGTACATGAGAAATATCATTTTAAAAACAATATTTGACTATAACTTGACATGCAATAAAATAAATGTATTTATCCAATGGCAGGTGGTGAGCATGCTGAGTAACACAGTATGCTAGTCTTACACTTTCATTATCCTTATACAGTACATACTGGAGGACAAATCATCAGAAATAGAGGTATTGTAAAGCAGTTGGCTACTGTCAAACATAGCACCCTGTTGTATGCCATTTCTGCCCCATGAAATAATGTACAAGATCACCTTTTCTACATGTCAACTGATAGAGTATCACCTGTCTCTCTGCTTGAAATGAACCAGCTTCCAGTGTTTCAATGAAATCCAGATAATGAGTGGAGTATATTGTTATGTATAACGCAGGTATTCAGCAGTGTATTGTCCTCTACACTATAATTCCCAATGGCAGCACATAGAGTGTCTCTTTCCATTATGTCCTACTGGAGAATGATGATGTACTATTTACAGCCACATCAATATAGTAATTAGTTCCATCATAAAGTGATGTGAAATGTGTACATTTATGAAGTAAAAATATAGCATTTTACGGTGGTCAGCATTTATCAAACTATATATGTTAACTAAGCAGTACATCATTTTGGTTCAGCAGTTATCAGTTTTGAGCAGTTTGATTAAGTGATAGTTAATTGCATTGTTAACAAATGGCAAGAAAATCATATTAAACGTAAAGTGAATATTGCATTTTGAAGAACAGATGCTTAAATTGAATATGTATCCAAATTGAAATATAGATTTGGTGCAGTGAACAAGCGACTTTGTTTGTTGAACTAGAGTTTTGAAACATTTTGATGATCTGTTTTGATGTTTGTGCTTAGAGTTATGAAAAGACTAGAGAAAACTGCACCAAAGGAATTAAAAAGGCTGTAATAAGTATGGGTGGAGGCCTGTTTAAAGCTTCAGGCCTGGGGAGACAGCCTGAGGCTGTGCCCACGAGGCCCCTGGGGAGACAGCTTGAGGCTGTGCCCACGAGGCCCCTCTTCACAGGCAGTTAGGGAAACGCTTTGATGATACTCCGCTATAATAAGCCCAAGTCGCCATAAGTTACTGGCTAACTGCAGCACCAGGATATTAACATGATGAACGGCTGGCTGATGATGGGTTCCACTTAAAGTACAACAGTTGATTTGCATTTTGTCTGTAGGCAAATCAGTTCTGAGGCGACTGCTGAGGACAGGTTTCAGAGCAGTAGTTCTTATCCGACTCAAGATGAAGGACGGAAAACCCTTTGTTACCAATGTGTTGACCAAAAACAGTGCAGCTGACACACAGGGAGAGAGAGACCATTTGTACATTGTTAAAACACTGTATATATAATATGACATTTGGATTGTCTTTATTGTTTTGAAACTTCTGTATGTGCAATGTTTACTGTTTATTTTTATTGTTTATTTCACTTTATATATTATCTACCTCACTTGCTTTGGCAATGTTAACATGTTTCCCATAACAATAAAGCCCCTTGAATTTAAAGAAAGAGAAAGAGAACGAGAAAGAGAAAGAGAAATAGAAAGAGTTATGCCATACATTGAGGGACAGTGTCTGACAGACCAATCAACCTGCACATGTCCTCTACTGTATACTTATTGTTATTGTTCAATGTATGGTTATTTTGACTCTTGGTTACTGTTGTCCCGTTGACAATTTTGATTCTCATTTTTATTTATTTTTTATATTGTAAATATCCAAAATAAGCTTTGGCAATATGTACATTGTTAGGTCATTGTTACGCCAATAAATCAAATTGAAAAAAAAAAGAAAAAAAAAAGTCAGTGCTTATTTCTATTACAGCATATTGGATGACTGTCATTCATATTCCATTCACCCAGTTCAATGTAACAGCGATAGGTCTCGAGTTCTAGTGTTGTGTTGGAAAGTCATAGCCAGCTAGCTAACATAACATCCCTCTATTTGAGCATGGTGTTTCAATAGGCTAAACTAGATAGCTGCATTTGCTAGCTAAGTAAGTGAAACTGAAAGTTTAAAAAAATAAAGAAATCTCTCTTTCTATTTCTCTCTTGCTTCTCCTTCATTTTGTAAGATATGCATTTGTTCAAAACTGTTCAATTATTGTTTTTCACTCTCTTTGAGTCAACTACTCACCACATTTTATACACTGCAGTGCTAGCTAGCTGTAGCTTATGCTTTCAGTACTAGATTAATTCTCTGATACTTTGATCTGATAGGCTGGAGGACGTCCTCCGGAAGTTGTAATAATTACTGTGTATGTCTATGGAAGGGGGTGAGAACCATGAGCCTCCTAGGTTTTGTATTGAAGTCAATGTACCCAGAGGAGGATGAAAACTAGCTGTCCTCTGGCTACACCCTGCTACCCTACAGAGTGCTGTTGAGGCTACTGTAGACCTTCTTTGCAAAATAGTGTGTTTTAATCAGTTATTTGGTGACGTGATTATATTTAGTATATTTTTATCTAAAATATATAACTTTAAATGTTTTACAATTTGTATTTTGAATAGATTTATGAAGTTCACCGAGGAGGATTTTCCTCCCCTTCCTCCTCTGAGGAGGCTCCACTGATGCAGATACCTTAGCCAATTATATCTGCATGGACCATTGGAATAATAAGGTTTGTGGAACAAAAATCTGTCATGTTTTAGATTGAGCATCATAATCTTATCATCAACGAGTCGAACTCAATCTAAAACATGACAGATTTTTATTCCACAAACCTTATTATTCCAACGGTCCATGCAGATATAATTGGCTAAGGTATCTGCATGTATGGTAATTATGCATGTACGTCCAATGTCTTTCTGATATTATCTTCTACCTTCTACTATCATTCCCAAACATCTCTGAAAGTACATACATACTGTTGTCGAAGTTTGATTGACAGAATATAACCACCTTCCATATGGTGTCCCCTGTTATTAAAAAGCATCACTCTGCTGCCCGAAAAAGATTAGTATTAAACTGACAGTAGTTTCGTCCTAAATGGAACCATCTCCCCTATATACCACACTACTTTTGACCAGAGCCCATATAGGGTTCTGGTCAAAGTAGTGCACTCAATAGGGAATGGGGTGCTATTTCTGTCGCAGGCAGCGTCTTCACGTGGAATCTACCGTATCTGATTCTGGTTCGGCCCCGTGCCCAGCTGAAGGAATCCGATCTCTGCCAGCCAGCGTACCTCTGGGACCTTCAGATGCAGCCAATACAGACTCATATGTCACAGAGATAACAAAATGCTAGGAGGTGTGCCCAATCACCTGCCTGACAGGAAATGCATTCTAACAAATGGAGTACCTTTTGGTCTATCCCGGGAGACAATTATAAACAATTCCAGTCTTTAGTAGGAGATAGAGCGTATCCCGAAGACTGATAACATCCATGCCAGGATATCAATCATAGCCAGTCGGAATAACCATTTCATCTTATTCCCGAGGACCATACTGTGTAATGCCTTTTAGAGGCTGTGGATGTCTTGAATGTCTTTCAGGCACAGGTAGGAAACAGAGGATGTGTGTGCATCCTAAAACTGCACCCATTCCCTATATAGTGCACTAATTTTGAACTGACCCTTATGGTCCCTGGTCAAAAGTAGTGCACTATGTAGGGAATATGGTGCCATTTGGGATGGATCCTGTGTAAAGGTATGAGGGGGGTACAGAGCTACTACGACCTTGGGAAGGTTAGAGGTCAGAAAGGTGGTTATAAGGGTGAGACCCTGATGAGGGAGAAAGAGAGAGGGTGAGGCATTGCATAGTGTTTACTGAAATTCCTTCCCAGAGGACATCTGGCACCGGCGTCTTACTGAAACATCATCTAACGTGACTTGAATGACTCTTCCTCCAATTGCTGCTTACCATGCTACTGGTGTGACAGGCCATGTGCGACATCACAATCCGGTTCCAGGAAGTGCTTCTCGCTGCTAATTGTTGATTGAGGGATTTGGGAATCTCAACAACCACAGTCACTGACTGAGGTGTCATAGTCAAGTGTTGGATCCCATCAATTCAAAACAAAGGAAAAGGAAACCAAAGCAGTGTTATAGTTTGATCGATTGAAGGTGCCAATGGGTTTTCTTGTTAGTTAATTGAATGTAATCAACAAAGTGGGTTCACTGCAGTTAGGTGTTGTATAAACTCAGAATGTGACAATAAACAAAATAGAAAAACACTCAAGTGCATCAAAGAATGAGAAATAATGTTATTTTGGATCTTGTGCTTTACTCTTTGACTCTTCCAGTTGTTGGGTGTGTGCCCCAAATATTACATCTTGTGTTTGTCTAAAGTCAATATAAAAGAGGTTAACACCAAGAAAAGTAAAACGCATAACAATTGATTCCTCAAAATCCCTTATGTTTTGTAGATGATTTGTTTACTCAACTCAATCCAAGAAAGGCCATTGATCTGGCTTGAAAAGGCTGAGAGTCTTAGCATCATTTACCAAGGAGACATAGGGTTGATGTTACATGTACTACAGCCAGAATAAAGACGGGACCACAATTCCCAGTTCATATTTTTAAACAAACCAATCCATAGATTATTAAATTGTCCAAGAGAAATGAAAGAGCAGACAGGATCAAAGAGAAAATGTCATTGAATACAAAAGTTAAGTGAAAAATAAAAATAAGTTTGAAAATATATAATTTTATTTGAACATAAGAGGTTTGTCAACAAACTGTCCTAGTCAGGAGGCCCAACACAGCTCCCTCTCACATCAAACCCCATGTATCTCTCTCTTCTCCACCAAGGTCACATCAGCCCCTCCCCCATGTCTCCCTCTCTTCTCTACCAAGGTCACATCAGCCCCCATGTCTCCCTCTCTTCTCTACCAAGGTCACATCAAACCCCCATGTCTCCCTCTCTTCTCTACCAAAGTCACATAACCCCCCATGTCTCCCTCTCTTCTCTACCAAAGTCACATCAAACCCCACGTCTCCCTCTCTTCTCTACCAAGGTCACATCAACCCCCACATGTCTCCCTCTCTTCTCTACCAAAGTCACATCAAACCCCATGTCTCCCTCTCTTCTCTACCAAGGTCACATCAACCCCCCATGTCTCCCTCTCTTCTCTACCAAAGTCACATCAAACCCCACGTCTCCCTCTCTTCTCTACCAAAGTCACATCAACCCCCATGTCTCCCTCTCTTCTCTACCAAAGTCACATCAAACCCCACGTCTCCCTCTCTTCTCTACCAAAGTCACATCAAACCCGCCATGTCTCCCTCTCTTCTCTACCAAGGTCACATCAAACCCCCATGTCTCCCTCTCTTCTCTACCGAGGTCACATCAACCCCCACATGTCTCCCTCTCTTCTCTACCAAGGTCACATCAAACCCCCATGTCTCCCTCTCTTCTCTACCAAGGTCACATCAAACCCCCCATCCCCGTCTCCCTCTCTTCTCTACCAAGGTCACATCAAACCCCACATCTCCCTCTCTTCTCTACCAAGGTCACATCAAACCCCACATCTCCTCTCTTCTTCTCTACCAAAGGTCACATCAAACCCCACATCTCCCTCTCTTCTCTACCAAGGTCACATCAAACCCCCATCTCCCTCTCTTCTCTACCAAGGTCACATCAAACCCCCACGTCTCCCTCTCTTCTTTACCAAGGTCACATCAAATCCCACCTCTCCCTCTCTTCTCTACCAAGGTCACATCAAATCCCACGTCTCCCTCTCTTCTCTACCAAGGTCACATCAAATCCCACGTCTCCCTCTCTTCTTTACCAAGGTCACATCAAATCCCATGTCTCCCTCTCTTCTCTACCAAGGTCACATCAAACCCCCATGTCTCCCTCTCTTCTCTACCAAGGTCACATCAAACCCCACGTCTCCCTCTCTTCTCTACCAAGGTCACATCAAACCCCCATGTCTCCCTCTCTTCTCTACCAAGGTCACATCAAATCCCACGTCTCCCTCTCTTCTCTACCAAGGTCACATCAAATCCCATGTCTCCCTCTCTTCTCTACCAAGGTCACATCAAACCCCACGTCTCCCTCTCTTCTCTACCAAGGTCACATCAAATCCCACGTCTCCCTCTCTTCTCTACCAAGGTCACATCAAACCCCCATGTCTCCCTCTCTTCTCTACCAAGGTCACATCAAACCCTGAGGCCCTGGTCTCTACCAAGGTCACATCAGATTCCAGGAGGCCCTGGTGCAGTAATTAGAGGACAGACCCAGGAGGACCTTGGTGCAGTAGTTAGACCACAGACCCAGGAGGGCCCTGGTGCAGTAGTTAGACCACACACCCAGGAGGGCCTGGTGCAGTAGTTAGACCACACACCCAGGAGGCTCTTGGGGGCCTCTAATCCAAGATGGCCAACATTATCCTCTCGACCTTGAGCTTGGGGCGTCATGGTTAAATCTGATAATGAGCACAGCCAGGGTCAGGTGTAAAATGATATGCAAATAAACATATGACACAAGTAAACAGCAACTACACACACTCATACACACACTCATACACACACTCATACACACACTCACACACACACTCACACACACACACACACACACACACACACACACACACACACACACACACACACACACACACACACACACACACACACACACACACACACACACACACACACACACACACACACACACACACAGTATTTCTGCCTATAGGCTTTAATGAGGCATGACAAGACATTGATCTCTGTTTGAGGAAACATCAATATCAGCTCTCCGCTAATGGAAAGGGAAGGGACGTCATGGATCTTGATGTATTTTTTTATGAACCAAAGGATTTCATAGTTTTGCCTTTCATGCCAAATGGCAGTTCTGGGTTGACTTAAAACATTGCCCTTCACTAAACGATTAGTTCCTGCCGGGAGATGACAGTTTCTATTTCAGAGCGGCGTAGATGGGATGGTGGCAGTGGAAATGCAGTGTACGTGTTGCTTGACACAGTAATAGACATTTCTGCACACCCTGGGACAAAAGGAAGGTTAGTAATGACATACCTGTGTGTGTATGTGTGTATGTGTGTGTGTTTGTGTGTGTGAGGGTGTGAATGTGTGTATGTGACAGAACTTAACACTTGATCTCAACACACAGCAGGAGCACTCCAATCTCTGCGAGCCAGACAGACTGAGTGTGTGTGTGTGTGTGTACGTGTGCTTCTGGACATCTGCATGTTTGTGTGTTAGTGTCTGGATAAAAGTTGGAAAACAGGTTCATGTGAAATCCGCCAGCCTGCAGTGTGTAACAACAGAGTGTAAGATTGGTTTCTTTACCGCCTTGATCCCACACAGTGGGCCCCAGAGGCCCCTAGAGGCCCCAGACCTGCAGCTGGAGCAGCAGCCCCCTCTCAGACAGCCCCCTGTCCTGGGGAGACGGCTTGGAGCATATCTGTTTTTGTGTCGCCTGGGGCAAAGGTACATCGGTAAGACTCGTTATTTCCACGCTCCTTTACTTCATTAATTCTCTCTGATGTTGATAGAGATGTACATACAGTATATATTCTCTGATGTTAATAGAGATGTACATCTATCCTCTCTGATGTTAATATAGATACAGTATACATCTATCCTCTCTCCACCACAGCCCGTTGATGTGAATGGGGCGTGTTCAGAGTCTGACACTCAGACTGATTTGTCATGGAGGAGACAGTCATGTCAACAAAGCCTCAGTACACATTGCCTCTCTCCTACTGTTCAGACATGACAACTGGATCATGAATCCATTCATTAGTTATGAAATTGGTGAAAGAATGTTGTAACCATTTGTTATTTGTTGTAAAAACTGTATTGTTGTTTGTGGTATATCCTATTAACGGTCTCCCCAAAGACTATTCTCATTGAGCTAGACAGGGTCTTTGTCTGAAATGACACCCTATTGCCTGCCTAGTGCACTACTTTTGTAGTGTAGTGCACATCATAGTGAAAAGGTTTGAGGTAGAACCATTTTTGGTTCTAGGTAGAACCCTTTTGAGGTCCATGTAGAACTCCCTGTGTAACAAGTTTAACATGGAACCAAAAAGGGTTCCTCAAAAGGTTCTGCTATGGGGACAGACAAATAACTATTAGTCAAATTATGTATATATACAGTGTTGTAAAGGTGTACAAATAGTGAAAGTACAGAAGTGAAAATAAATAAACATAAATATGAGTTGTATTTACAATGGTGTTTGTTCTTCACTGGTTGCCCTTTTCTTGTGGCAACAGGTCACATACTGTATCTTGCTGCTGTGATGGCACACTGTGGTATTTCACCCAGTAGATATGGGAGTTTATTAAAATTGGGTTTGTTTTCTAAATATTTGTGGATCTGTGTAATCTGAGGGAAATATGTTTTTCTAATGTTGTCATATATTTGGCAGGAGGTTAGGAAGTGCAGCTCAGTTTCCACCTCACTTTGTGGGCAGTGTGCACATAGCCTGTCTTCTCTTGAGAGCCATATGTATGTATGTATGACCATGTGGGAGTCATTTTCCTTCCCTTACCAGTATGAAGGTGTCCTAACTGCTTTCTCTGTGGACGTGAGAGACAGAGACAGACAGACAGACAGACAGACAGACAGACAGACAGACAGACAGACAGACAGACAGACAGACAGACAGACAGACAGACAGACAGACAGACAGACAGACAGACAGACAGACAGACAGACAGACAGACAGACAGACAGACAGACAGACAGACAGACAGACAGACAGACAGACAGACAGACAGACAGACAGACAGACAGACAGACAGACAGACAGACAGACAGACAGACAGACAGATAGACAGACAGAGAGAGAGAGAGAGAGAGAGAGACAGACAGACAGACAGACAGACAGACAGAGAGAGAGAGAGAGAGAGTTATGCCATAAATTGACGGACAGTGTCTGACAGACCAATCAACCTGAGACTTTTTTTGTGACTTTTTGTCTTTCTTTACTTAAACAAACTCATTTCATTTAAAACTCACACCCCCTTAAAAATAAAAAACAAAAATATACTGTACTGCAAAATATATCCTGTACTGCATACATTTACCATACTCACCTTTCTATCTACCACATGATACAAACCAACATCACAATACTCACTCCTACAACTGTCCAAAACATCTTCCCTAGCTATACAGACAGCCCCCCCCAACACACCACATCTCCTCAAACATCTCTACACATTTGATCATTTTATAGAACTCAAACTCTAAGGCGCGCAGAGACCATCCCATTAAACAATAGTCTGTTATCCCCCCACCTTTGACCCTGTTCCTCCTTGTTAGCCAAATAGCTAACTTTGCCTGAGCAAACAGAAAGTTCAACAAAACACATTTGGCTTTGTCCTTGCTCGAATACCTGTACCCCATTATGAACATCCCAACAGTAAACACCACCCCCAACCTCTCACACAGACATTCCAACAGTAAACACCACCCCCAACCTCTCACACAGACATTCCAACAGTAAAAACCACCCCCAACCTCTCACACAGACATTCCAACAGTAAAAACCACCCCAACCTCTCACACAGACATTCCAACAGAGACATTAAAGGCATTAACCTGCACACAGAAAATACATGAATCACAGTTTCTCTCATAACACAGAAAGGACACCCCTGCCCCATTCCCGGTTCAACCCGTGCCAACCAGCTGTTAGTGGCCAGGGCTCCATGTAGAACCCTCCACTGGAGGTCCCCTGACCTCTTTGGTACTGGGGGTTTGTAGAGCCCCCTCCACCTAAAACCCACCATACTCTCCTCCCCACATACCCCCTGCCACTGATGTGCCTTCACTCCTGTTAGGCTCCTAATGTTCCTAACTTTAACGCAAAGGTTGTAGGGGGCTTTACCTCCCACATCCTCAAACTCCCCCAGGCTCCTAATGTTCCTCACCTTAACACAGAGGTTGTAGGGGGCTTTACCTCCCACATCCTCAAACTCCCCCAGGCTCGGAGTGTTCAAATCGAACAAGTCCTCCAGACCCCCTTGTCAGTCTCCAATCTCTGCCGTCACCTACAGTGGTGGAAACATTGGTGGCCCCTCTCCCTTTGGCTGCTCAAACATCCCTCTTACCGGCTCAGACAGTACCTCCTGGACCTCCTCCAGGAATCTCTCCAGCAGCCTAAGAGACGTTATTCCTGTTTGTTGTGCCAAGACTTCCGGGGTTTTCCACCCCTCCTCTCCCAGCAGTCTCAGGTCACCCAGCCTTTGTAAACCCCCTGCCATCAGTTGCCTCTGCAGGGTGGCCAACTGAACCGATCTCAAAGGGATGGCTGGGTTGTGGAAGATAGGCTCCTACCACACCCATAGCCCAGGCTCCACACCCCCTTCCCGTATGGGCCTTAGCAGCTGCCAGACCATCAGCATTGCAGAGTAAAAATCTGAGAGGCCTGCTGTAATCAGCCTCTCCAGCTTCATGAGGAACAGCTGCCGGTCCAACCCTAATCCGCCAGCTCTCCTCAGCAGCGCGCATGCTGGCTCCCTCCAGCCAACATTAGCATGGTACAGCAGTCTCTGCACCGCCTTTAGCCTGAAAGCAGCCATCCTGCTATCCAGTTCCACCAGGCCCTGTCCTCATTCGTGAACGATGATGTACAACACTGCTGCCTTTAGCCAGTGACGGCCCGACCAGAAGAAGTCCACCAGCTTGCGTTGCAGGTCTGCGAGCAGACCGGCGGGGGGGTTGAGGACAGCCAGTTTATGCCACAGGGAAGATGCTACCAGGTTGTTAATTATCAGCACCCTCCCTCTATATAACACTTGGGACAGGAGCCACCTCCATCTGGCCAGTCTTGTCACCACTGCCTGTGACAGCCCCTCCCAGTTCTTCCTTACCCACTTCTCCGAGCCCAGGTACACCCCCAACACTTTAAGCCCTTCACAACCCCACTGCAAAACCCCTGGAAGCAGAGGAGGAGCCCTATCCCCCCATGCCCCACATCCCCAGTTTACCTTAGCTGATGAAGCTCCCTCATATACCTTCAGACTGGTCTCTAGTGCCTGCATATCCTGATCATCCCTGACCATCACAGAAACATTATCTGCATATACTGACACTGCTATGCCTGTCACCACATCCATTCCTGTCCAGCAAACTCCCTGCAGTCTCCTGCGTAGCAGTCCTAAAAAAGGCTCAGTGGCTAATGTGTATAACTGCCCAGATAGAGGGCATCCTTGTCTAATGCCCCGTCTCACCCAGACTGGCCTACTGAGCCCCCTCCCACATTGACCATACATGACACCCCAGCATACAACAGCTTCACACATGTCAAAAACTCTTCCCAAACCCAAACACAGACATCATATTAAACAGATACTCATGGTCCACTCTATCAAAAGCCTTCTCTTGATCTAAAGAGACCAGTCCACAGTTCACATTAGAACCTCTCGACAAGTCCAACGTGTCCCTAATTAAGAACAAGTTGTCCGTGATTGAGCGTCCCGGTCCACAAGATGTTTGGTCCTCATGTACTATCGAGTCCAAATGGGACTTCAGTCTGTTAGAGAGGACCTTGGCAAATATCTTGTAGTCCGTACAGAGTAATGCCACAGGCCTCCAGTTCTTAAGTTCACACAAGTCCCCTTTTTTGGGCAGGAGAGTCAGAGCTGCCCGACGGCAGCTCATCGGCGACTCTCCTACCTCGACGCATTCACGAAACACGCAAAATAAATCCTGTCCAATTATTCCCCAGAATTTTTTATAAAACTCCACTGGGAGTCCATCGTCCCCCGGTGCACGACCGGGGGACATCTGGTTTACGACCTCTGCCAGTTCCTGGGACAACAGAGGAATGTCCATTTCATCCCTCTGTGCCAGAGAGAGCTTAGGGAGTCCTGCAAACAAGACTTGAGCACACATAGGATCACACACTTCTGCCCTATACAACTCAGTATAAAACTCCCGCATCTCACCCACCACAGAGGTCACCCGCCCATCAGACAGCCGTAGACAATGCATACCCTTGGCTTCACTGCTCTGTCTTTCAAAACCAAAGAAGAAGGAGCTGGAAGCCTCCATCTCCTTGAGCATGGAGAACCTAGCTCTTACAAGTGCTCCCTTTGCTTTAACCTGGAAAAAACTGTCCAGGTCCCTAAGTAATTCGGCTAAATTAGTCTGGAGGCCTACATTGCCTTGCCACACCATCTCTACCTCTATCTCACTAATACAACGCTCTAGTTCCCACAATACTCTCCTAGCCTCTGAGGATGAGAGAGCTGTGTACTGTTGACAGAAAAGACGAATTTGGACTTTCCCCACATCCCACCATTGACTCAGAGACTCATACTCCTCTCTTCGCTGCCCCCACCTTTTCCAAAAGGTCTGGAAACCTGAGCAAAAAGTGGCATCTTGTAAGAGCTTTACATTGAACTTCCAATAAGATGCCTGCCGGGGCCGTGATGAAATAGACAGCCGAGCCATGGTTATGTGATGACCCGAAAACCCCACCGGGAGAATGGTAGTGCCCAGCAGCCTATTGCTCCGATTCCTAGACATGTAAAACCGATCAAGTCGGGCTGCACTCACCCTAGCCCCAAAAACCTTCACCTTTGTATACTGTCTTGTGTTTGGATGTTTAGTTCTCCAAACATCCACTAGGTCGAACTGATTACTAGGTCGAACTGCAGTTATGCATTAGGGGGCGCTATTAAAAATTTTGGATGAGAAACGTTCCCTTTTTAAACAAGACATTTTGTCACGAAAAGATGCTCGACTATGCATATAATTGACAGCTTTGGAAAGAAAACACTCTGACGTTTCCAAAACTGCAAATATATTGTCTGTTAGTGCCACAGAACTGATGTTACAGGCAAAACCCAGATAAAAATCCAATCAGGAAGTGCAGCATTTTTTGAAACCGCCTCATGCCAATGACTCCTTATATGGCTGTGAATGAGCTACGAATGAGCTTACGTTTTCCACGTATTCCCCAAGGTGTCTACAGCATTGTGACATCTTTTTAGGCACTTCCATTGAAGAATGGCCGTAAGGGACCATATATAGCATGTGGTCACATGGTGTCTCCCGCAGAAAATCTTGCGTAAAATACTGAGGTAGCCATTTTTCCAATCGCTTCTTATGAGAAACCAATTGCCTCGATGGATATATTATCGAATATATATGTTAAAAACACCTTGAGGATGGATCCTAAACAACGTTTGCCGTGTTTCTGTCGATATTATGGAGCAAATTTTGAAAAAAGTTTGGCGTTATAGTTGCAGCATTTTTCGGTCGATTTCTCAGCCAAGCCTGATGAAGAAACAGGAGTTATTTCGCCTACAAAAATAATATTTTTGGAATAAAGGAACATTTGCTATCTAACTTGGAGTCTCCTGAGTGAAAGCATCTGAAGTTTTTCAAAGGTAAATGATTTAATTTGGTTGCTTTTCTTATTTTCGTGAAAATGTTGCCTGCTGCCAGCAGAGCCTAGCATAGCATTATGCCATGATAAACTTACACAAATGCTTGTCTAGCGTTGGCTGTAACGCATATTTTGAAAATCTGAGATGACAGTGTTGTTAACAAAAGGCTAAGCTTGTGTTTGAATATATTTATTTCATTTCATTTGCTGCGTTATGCTAATGCATTTGAGGCTATGATTACGCTCCCGGATACGGGTTTGCTCGTCGCAAGAGGTTTTAACACTCCCACTGACACTGAATGAGGCTCTTCCCCATTTCTGTCTTTTGTAAAATCCATTGTACAGTTCCAGTCACCTCCGATCACCAGCATCTCCTCAGGCGCTACCTGTGAGAGTTCCTGTCTAAGACTCCCAAATAGAACCCCTCTTTCTCTCCCTGTGTTAGGCACATACACATTTATAAAGACAAAACCCATGTTGTTAATTTCTGCTTTAACAACAAGCAGCCTACCTTTACACACCTCCTTTGAGGAGCAACGTTTTACAGACAGCCCCAGTGCAAAAGGACTGTCTCCCTGCACTAAGATTTGTCCCATGGCTCAACACACAGGCAGCCCCGGTTCAAAAAGGACTGTCTCACCTGCACTAGGATTTGTCCCATGGCTCAACACACAGGCAGCCCCGGTTCAAAAGGACTGTCTCCCCTGCACTAGGATTTGTCCCATGGCTCAACACACAGACAGCCCCGGTGCAAAAAGGACTGTCTCACCTGCACTAGGATTTGTCCATGGCTCAACACACTCTGCCCCTTTCCACCAGAGCCCCCAATCGACTTCATTCAACACATCACTATGCGTCTCCTGCAGAAACAACACCTGTACTTTTTTTTTTGTTTTACATATTCACCCAACACACTCCTCTTTCCCGCATCTCTGGTGCCATTTATATTGAGAGAGCCTACCTGAGAGTCTCCATAAGAAGTGGGAGAAAAGCCAGCAGAGAAAGAGACCAATAGCAAAGCTCAAAAAGCCCCAGTGTCAGAAAGAAAATATACATCTAAACAGTGTCTGAAGGTAAACCTTTACGCACTGCTGTGACCCACTTCCTCAACCTAAACCATTTCCTGGGTGAGAGGACACCAAGCCCCTCAATTTTCATAGCATGTTGTACTGATCTTACAAACTTTCTAGGATCAGAAAAAAAAGCCTCAAGATTAACCTTTTTCCCCTTAGTCTCATTCAGGAACCTTGTCAATTCTCTTAACGTGTACTTAGACCCCTCTGCTTGACTGGCTGTCAGCTCCCGGCCCATTGAAGAGGAGTCTGAAAAAAATAACTCCTCATCCTCTTCCTCAGACTCACTTTCCTCCTCATCTCTATCTCCCACCCTGAACACCTGCCCTTTCTCACTGGTCAGGGCATCACCCACAGCAACAGGCAAAATGTCCATGGTGCTTTTGTCCACATCCTTTTTCCTTTTCCGCTTGACACCCTCCTCCTCCCCCCCAATCTCTTAAACTTCCCACTATACTCTCCTCATCCACTAGAATAACCTGACTAGACCCATCATCATCTACA